>NW_020526607.1:0-10000 GCF_003368295.1 Carassius auratus | reverse complement strand
TGTAACTTGCTTTGTCATTTCTCCCTAGGATGCCTGGGCAGAAAAGAAAGATGCCTTTCTCTGAACCTGAATTAAAGAAAACGAAGATAGATCAAAGTCTCATGGAGTCGGATAAAACTCAGATGCCCAAGAAGTCTTTGAGAGGAAGACCTCCCAAAAACAAAGCTTTGGAAACTCCGCTGTCGTCTCCGAAGAAACATAAAGCACAGCCAAGGGAAGAAAACAGAAAAGCCGTTCGACGGTCGTCTCGCTTGAAAGCGCCGCAAAAGAAAGGCACGAGAGGAAGACGGCGTAAAGATGAGGGGAAGCCGAAAGTCTCTGGAGATAAAAAATCTCAAAATATGTCTGTCTTGAAGAAAGGAGATAAGAAATATGTTTCAAGAGTAAAGAAAGAAAAGCCAGCCATCGTTGAAACAATTAAAACAGTCGCAACCTTGTTTCCTGTGCAGATAGAGCATAATTATGGACGATTGCTTGACCTTCAAAGTGAGGAGATCACGTTACCCAAACCTGACAAAATTCACATGGCCAATGTAAGTGATCTGCAGTCACTTCTCGAACCGCGAGTGAGCAAAGTAGAAGAGCATAAGGAGCTTCCAACAGACCCTATTGAGAAAATCACAGTGAGTGTGGATGCAAAAGTGGATGTGCTGAGTAAATCTCCTCCACCTCTAGAGGCGCTTTTCAAAGTCATCCAAGAAACCAGCATCACAAAACACTCCTTCTCCGGTAAAGGCATTTCCGACATGGATGAGTTAGAAGTCGTGAACACTTGTTCCCTGCAGGACAGCGTACAAAGTACCGACATGGCAAAAGTGTTTCTCCCGGATTCAGAAGCATTTCTGAATGACGATATTGAGATTGAACATTGTGTGGTGGAGATCGAAACTTATGAGGATTTGAAGGAGGAGGACATGGTGAAAAAACCAACAGGTGAAGCTGTGACGTGTAAGGAGGTCACTTCTTCGCCCTCTTTGCCCCAGGAAAGTGCGACGGACTCCTCGCAAGAGCTTCCTAAAAAGCAAGCCATGAACCCCCAGGCTCGGACTAAGGCACGTCTGGCGGCTTTAGCTGAAGAAAGGGCGGCTGCCGCTAAGAAACCCCGACCTCGACAGCTCAACCTCCTCGCTCTCTGTGAGGAAATCGCGGATGATATTGCATCCGATGCTCCTGGAACTTCAGATGGGAAAAATATTGAGCAACAACAGGAGGCGAGTGAATCTACAGAGGTTTACGAATCCGAAAAAGAGGCGTCTGAAAACACAGCACCCCTCGAAACCTCTAGTGTTGAGACTGATGAGCCCAAATGTGAGGATGGTACGCCTAAGAAACGTTTTTTCCTCAGCCAGGTGTCTTTGCCACTCAAGACCCAGGAAAAGAAGAAACTCTCCCGCTTTCAGAGGCTCAGGCAGGTGGAGCTTCAGCGGGATAAGTTGACTTGGACCCGTGTTAAAAAGCTGAAGTTGGATCAGGTGAGTCAGGATGGTTCTCTCAAGGACATCGACGCTCCATCAGTTTCACCCAGCGTGGCCACCACCCCTGCACAGGTTCCTGTGCCAGAAAGCGTGCCCAAAGTGAGCTCCAGTGAACCCAGGAGGGCACTTCCGGCTCAGGCGCCACCCATGCCTAATGGAATCACCAGCCCCAAACCCAAACCAGAGGTGGAGTATAAACCCTACACTCCCAGACGCAAGTATTCTCCAGATGACTTTGAGCTCGAAGGTCTTGAAGAGGAGACGAGCAAACCAGCAGCACCCAAAAATGAGGTTCAGACACACATCCACTACCATTTAAGAGTTAAAAAATGTTTTAAAACATTTAAAAAATCTTTTTAATTTGTTATAATAAATTATACTTGGCAAATTTTTATAAATATGAAGTCGTAAAATGTCTATTGTACTGCACTATGAATCAATTATGATGGATTAAAAATTACTGTGGGGAAGTCGTGGCCTAGTGGTTAGAGAGTTTGACTCCTAACCCTAGGGTTGTGGGTTCGAGTCTCGGGCAGACAATACCACGACTGAGGTGCCCTTGAGCAAGGCACTGTACCTTCAACTGCTCCCCGGGTCCCGCAGCATAAATGGCGGCCTACTGCTCCGGGTGTGTGTTCACGCTGTGTGTGTGCACTTGGATGGGTTAAATGCAGAGCACGATTTCTGAGTATGGGTCAGAAAAATACTTTTAAAATGCCTTACATTACAGGAAATGTTCAAGGGTTTAGGGTCAGTAAGGGTCATACTTTATAACTTTTTTATTATACTATTATGTATTATAATATATTTTTTATTCTAATTTTTATTATACTTTTATTTAACTGGGATACATTAAATTGATCAGAAGTGACCGTAAAGACACTTATAACTTTACAAAAGATGTTTTTCAAATAATGCAGGTCTTTTGAACTATTCATCAAAGGATACAGAAGAAAATTGTATGTCAGTTTTTTTTACATATTAAGCAGCGCAACTGTTTTCAACACTGATAATAATACAAATATTTCTTGAGCAGCAAATCAGCATATCAGAATGATTTCTAAAAGATCGTGTGACACTGAAGACTGGAGTAATGATGCTGAAAATACAGCTTTGCATCACAGGAATACATAACTTCAAAAATATATTTAAATCGAAAAAAGTGATTTTAAATTGGAATAATATTTCACAATATTACTGTATTTTGATCGAATAAATGCAGCCTTAGTGAGCATAAGAGACTTCTTTAAAGGGGTCCTATTATGTGCACCTATTATGTTTTGGGGGTGTTCTAGAACAGGCTCTCATACTAGGTTGTTAAAAAAACACATTATTTTTCACAAATTTTATATTATTACAACACCCCTCTCCGCGGTCTGTCTTGAACGGCTCGAATAGTTCCTGTACCAAAGGAAGGCCCGCCTTCTGGAATATGAAATGTGCTGTGATTGGTTAACTGGGGCCAGGCCAGTGTGTGCTGTGATTCGCTCTACTCGGCGCCGTCTTGGGAAGTATCGTCCCTCTTACCATAGCCGCCTAAATAAATAAAAATACACATTGATACACATTGTCAATTGTAAAATAGGGATTACAACAGAGTCTCATCACTGAATATTAAACTTCAGCAAATATCATTTATGACTTTCTACAAGTTGTTGAGGAAGGCTGTACGATTCCTTTTCGTTACCTGTCAGACTTACAATTTATTGTCTAAAATATTTTCTACACATTATTTGAATCAATATGTATTCTCTTTATGAAACCTCTTCATGCTTGCACTCTGAACAACCACTACAATTGATGACAAAATGTGTCTTTCTCACAGGTCAATGCAGAGCAGTCCTCTTCATCAGCTAAAGTGCAGCCCAAACCAGCAGTAGAGAGAAAGCCATGCGTCCCCGCTTCTGCAGGTAGACATTAGATTATTTCATTTGTTTTGAGTTGAACACGAAAGCCTTGCAATTCTATTTTCATAGTTGGCACTTGTGGATCTTATCATACCCAGTTAATAAATTGTTTAAGTTTTAAACATGTTAAATTAATGATATTTGACAGTATGTCTAATAATAATAAAAAATATATATATATTTCCCCTACCTTGTGGTGCATGTGTTCACAGATAAGCTGAAACCCTCTCCCCAGCAAGAACCTGACCAAAAGACGCAAACAGAAAACAGCAACCGGTAATTTAAAGGCCTTTCATTAAAGATTTGAAAAGTAAAAAACTTGCTTTCAGGTCTGTAAAAAAGCACTGTCATGTTGAAGTGTAATTTTTTTGTCCAAAAGCTTTCTCATTTCTCAGTTTAATGTGCAATTATAAAGTTTTATTAGCCTAAAAAAATGATGTGGATCTGCATGTCAGAGCATTGTTTGTTCGAGCAACACTGACACAACCAATGCCACGAGTTTGAGGCGCTCTCATTTTGTTCAGGGCAACTTTTTCAGAAAGTCATCATTCTTTCAATTTTTTTTTTTTTTTTTTTTTTGCAATTCTATTTGTTGATGCTATAACAGAAATGATGGACATCTATTGAGATATTCTCAAAAAACATAATTCTCATTAGGGTCCATTCTTGGTATCTGGTTTATTAGTTATTCTATAGAAAATCTGTTTGAACTTTCTGCTATCATTTCAGGGAAACTTCTAGTGTTGAACCTGGATCAGAAGAAAAGAAAGAGGACAAAACCAGTCCCAAGTCTGCCAGCACAGCAGCACAGTCCGGCGATGTAAGTCTGTTATATTCTAACAACCTTTGTGTATTTGTTTAGGTTCATTTATCCCCATCTCCATTTGGATTAGTTCATCATAATTAATCATAATTTCCTTGTATTTCTTTTCATTCCTTTTTTTTATTTTTTATTATAGACCTAGATGCAAATACTTGTCACAAATTTAGTTTGCACTGTTTTGGAATGAACAATTAAACCTAGAAAAGAAGACATTCGTATTTGGTGAAGGCTGTTTTTGTGCTTTACAGGAAGCTGGTCAGAAGGCGTTTGGTGCGCTGATGTGTAACGTGTGTGGGATGCTGTACTCTCCTACCAGCCCAGAGGACGAATCCCAACACCTCCTCTTCCACAACCAGTTCATCAGCGCTGTCAGATATGTGGTGAGTCAAGAGAAACTGTTGCGTCCTATCCAGATACTTATCATTACGTTATTTACCATAACATAAAGATGTTGTTTCACTCAGATCTGTCAGCAGTAAGCACATCTTTGAGTGGTTTTGTTTTTTTAATGCATTCTTATAAGATAAGTTTTAAAAAAGTAAAAACATATTAACTATCAATGTAGACTAAAAACGAATGAACTAATTCATTGCAAATGTTCCCGTAATTAATGGTGATTAATTTTGCCTTACATTGGAATTAGTACTAATAAATATATTTTTACAGTGACTTGAAATTAACGTAGAAACAACATTAAAACACGGTGTATTATAAGTACTTATTCAGTGACATTCATTTCATAAATATAGCCATTTAACGTTTACAGTTAAGTTGAAAAATATTATAACTTGTCTTCACATAAACGTATAGCGTGTGTTGCATATAGTGTAATATTTGACACAGTTATAGGATAGGGGTTTTAGTCTCAAAATAACTATATACCATCTCTCAAAATCATTATTGCAATATCTGTACCAGGGCTGGAAGAAGGAGAGAATCTTGGGAGAGTATCCTGATGGCAAGATTATTCTCGTTCTCCCTGATGACCCTAAGTACGCACTTAAAAAGGTACTTGTCTCTTCCTCATATCTTTCCTTTCACTAGCCCCTCTATCTGTCTATTTCAAGACGTCTAATAGCATTCAAGATACATATGATACCTGTTTATAATATGTGTCTGGTTTGATTTGAGGTTGAGGAGATCAGAGAAATGGTGGACAGTGACTTGGGCTTCCAGCAAGTGGAGACCAAAGTCCCATCACAGACCAAAACCTTCCTCTTCATTTCAAATGATAAGAAAGTGGCAGGCTGTCTTATCGCCGAGCACATACAAGAGGTCAGCTGAGCACACAGGTGTTTAATGTAGCATGATTATAGGTCTATATCATATTAAATTCATGCATCATTTTTAGAAACCAATAAGAGTGCAGTACTCTAAGCTCATTTAATATATTTATGTTATTTAAACCCATTCATCAGAATTGCACTGGTTTTCAATTAGCAGAGAAAATGTGAAAAACATGCATATTCCATATAGGCCTTTTAAAAGTCATTGTAAGGTGCTACGTCTCTATGTAGTGTTCGTCTTAGTCAGTTCTACATCTGATGGTTTTGTTTGGCTGCTGTGTGCAGGGATACAGGGTTATAGAGGAGTCCGTGCCGGAGGGTACAGAAGGAGAGAAGGTCATGTACGAGCGTCAGAGGGCCTGGTGCTGCTCTACCACACCTGAGCCGGCGCTCTGTGGTATCAGTCGCATTTGGGTGTTCAGCATGATGAGACGGAGGGGCATCGCCTCACGCATGATAGAGTGCCTCAGGTAAAGGGTTGAACATTTTTCATGAGCAAGTCAAGTCACCTTTATTTATATAGCGCTTAATACAATACTGACTGTGTCAAAGCAGCTTTACAGAGTCAACAGGAAAAAAGTTTGTCAATAAAGAGTAATTAAAACCACAAATGTAATTTATTACAACTACTGCTTTCAAACGATTAATCATGATTAATCGCATTCAAAATAAACATTTTTGTTTACATAATATATGTGTGTGAACTATATATACATATAAATACCCACACATGCATGTGTATTTTTCAGAAAAATATGTTGTTTATAAAGATACTTGTAAATATATTAGATATAATATACTAGATATAATGTTAATATTGGTAGTTATAATTTATTAAAACACAACAACTACTTGGAATGTTTTAATAAAGTTATTTATGGATATAATTATATTAAAATAAATTTGGGGGGGATTACGTTTTTTTTCTGAGAAATTAATCATTTTATTCAGTAACGATGTATTAGAAGTTACAGTAAAGGCGTTTATAATGTAAAAACAATTGTATTTTAAATAAATGCTGTTCTTTTGAACTTTCTATTCAACAAAAAATCCTGAAAAATGGTGAGGTTTCCACAAAATATTAAGCAGGACAAGTGTTTTCAGCATTGATAGTAATAATAATTAAACATTTATTATTACCAAATTAGCATATTAGAATGAAAATTCAGCTTTATCATCACAAGAATAAATTTAATTTTAAAACCTATTAAATTAGAAATATTTAAATTGTAATATTTCACATTGTTACTGTTTATTTCTGTATTTTTTTTTCTCTGTGAAGCATTAGAGATAAAAAAAAAAAAAGTCTAAATCTCAGATCTATAAATCTTTCTACAGTTTACAGGTTTTCGAGTGTTAAACAAAATAAATTTGTCTTTACAGGAAAGACTTAAATGTTGATTTGTCTTTTTCTCCAGGAATAATTTCATCTATGGGTCTCATCTAAGTATAGACGAAATTGCCTTCTCCGATCCCACGCCTGACGGGAAACTCTTCGCTACACATTACTGTGGAACCTCTCAGTTTTTGGTCTACAACTTTGTTAGCGGCAATCGCTCAACCTGACAGGACGTGGGATATAGAGCTCAGTTTAAAAATACTGACATTTGAGAAGAGGACTGGACTTAGAAGACTTTATTTCACGATACCAAACAGTGGAAAAATGAAGTGAGAGAACACAAACTGACCTTAGGATGTTTTAAAGGCTCTTTTTGTTCAGAGTCCTGCTTGAATTGATAAACATTGGTACAGGAGATGTTAGGATGCAAAGCTAGATACTGATATCTAACCCTTACGGCCAGTTTGAGGTTTTTTTAATAAGCCTGCAGAGTAGCTTATGCCTGATGCATTGTCAGTGAAAGACATCTAAACTGTTCTCTCAGGTTTAGGTTGCAGGCAGCCCATGTTAAGTGGAAGCCATGTAGTCCAGTGCACAATTGCAATATCAGTGTAAGTACTTCTTCCTAGAACATATAGGAAGACGTGTGAACTTTTCTACTGTAAGCAATGCCTCGGTCTTGAGGCGACAACTTTCGAATCTCAGGTTGAAAACATCATATGAATTTCTCATCGAAATCTCCCTTTAACCCCTTCATGATGTCAGCTGTTTTAAAAAAAAAGAGTATTTTCCTGATACAGTGTGTTCCATGTGCATTTTAAAGAGGTTTACATGCATGTCATTGACATCGAAAGACGGCACCATGATTTCAAAGAAGTCGCTGGTTTTGCACAACACTGTGCAGAATGAATATGATTCATTTGTTTTTAAACACAAGTGTAATAATTCTGAATGTTTGCGCGGTCATCGTATTTCATTTTAATATTTTTAAAATGATTTTAGGTATGTAAATGTATTTTGATTGAATTATATTAATTTACTCATGGAAATGACTACAGATGGATCTTTCGTATCTACACTAGCAGGACAGAGGGTTTAAAGAGTTGTTCTTTTGTAAAATAATAAAGTTTAGTTCTCTGAAGCTAATAATGATAGAAGCCAAGGTGATTGGTTTGATTTTATATATTAGGGATTTACGTAATTTATAAATTGGGATGTTGGATCTTTCTTTACAAAAAGTGAAAAAGGAACGGCTTACAGGAGGAAAAAGTACATATTTTAATTTCTATATACATTTTATTTGGTCACTTTTTTAATTTATAAAGTGAAATTATGTATCTACATGTTGTTTTCATCTTTGCTGTGCTGAAGATTCAGGTTAAAAACCCTGTTTTGTTTCCCTGTTTTTCTAAAAAAATAATAATAATAATAATCCCCATCCTTTGGACCTTTTTATTTTGATTTTTATTCAGACTTTTATTATGCAATACGATACTTCCGGTGGGCGTTAATTACGCGATCACGCATGTCTCTCGCCACGCGTTCTGGGCATGAGAAAAAGTATTTTACGTTAAAAAGGCGTTAGTCTTTTTCTAATATACACCGTATAACCGATTTATTAACATCAGTAGATATTAATGCGGGACAGCGCGTCATCTGTCTCCTGAAGTCTGTGTAACTGTAAGAACACGTGTTTTATAGTCATCATGGGGGATCAAGTTGAGTTGGTCGCTGGCTGTTATGAGCAGATAGTGTTTGGATATCGAGTGTGCCCTGGTGACGAGGTAATTATCATTCTTCAAAACTTTTCTTTTGTTAATCGATAGAATCTTACTTCGTTTTCAGAGTGAATATGAAATTCTGTTGTGTCTGTTGTTTTGTTTCAGCCTGCATTTGCATTATTTTGATATTGGTACTTCCATAATTTTACTAAAGTGCTATTATTATTATTCTATTAATTTGTGTGTGTGTATATATATATATATATATATAAAATAATGAATTAAAAATGTTTTTCGTGTCTATTTTAGGAGTGGACAATCGAGCCCAACTTTACCCATCATGCACACACAGCATCACTGACTGCAGTTTCATCCAGTGATCAGTTCATCGCCACTGGAAGCCAAGATGAAACCATTCAGCTCTATGATATGAGCAAGAAAACTGAACATGGTGCTTTGTGCACCATATGGTGAGGATATGTGTGCATTATTTTATTTTGGTTTCTGATTGGACCTAAAGAGAGCTGGCTTCAATGGTTCAGCCTCAATGACATTGGAGTTTCCTGTATTGTCATATACCATGTTATAAAGCATATCGATTCTCGACAGGTACTATCTCATGTCTGGAGTTCTACGGGACGTCCCATTTACTCAGCGGAGGACAGGACGGGCTCATCTGTGTGTGGAGCACCAAAAAATGGGAATGTTTAAAATCCATCAAAGCTCACAAGTAAGTTTTCTAAAACTATCCAAAACTTTCTGATATAGTGTTTTTTTATTTAGCGGGGATGTGTTAAGGTGATCAAAAGTGACAGTAAAGACATTTAATATGACACAAGAATGCTGTTATTTTGGACATTTTATTCATTGAAGAATCCAGAATTTTTTTTTTTTTTACATTGAAAATAACAATAAAGTTTTCTTGAGCAGAATATCAGAATGATTTCTGAAGGATCATGTGAAGACTGGAGTAATGATGCTGGAAATTCAGCTTTGATCACAGGAATAAATTACATATTAAAATTTATTCAAATACAAAACTATACTGTATTTTTATAATAAATGCAGCAATGGTAAAGACATGCAAAAACGTGACAAAATCACAGCGACTACAAGTGTTTATAAGTTTGGGTTTTATTTGTTTAGGGGTCATGTTACTTCTCTGTCAGTACACCCTTCTGGAAAACTGGCGCTCTCTGTCGGAACAGACAAAACTCTGCGGCAAGTACACAGATGTTTTCATGTTAATATAAATATATCAAAAATTCTGTTCAGATTGTTTAGCTGTGAATGTGTTTGAATTAAAGTGTTTTGATAACAAACAAAAAAAAACCATAGTTTTGATGAGGAAATTGAATTGCTCTAATTACAGAACATGGAATCTTATTGAAGGACGTTCGGCTTTCATCAAGAACATCAAACGGAGTAAGTGAGATTATAATACGAAAA
>NW_020526606.1:0-10000 GCF_003368295.1 Carassius auratus | reverse complement strand
ACCACACACACACACACACACACACACACACACACAAGAGTGTGATCTTCTCTGCTCTTCTAATGTGTCTTTGGGAATCTTTGTCTTCTTCACCGGAGGGTTGTTAGACAGATTCTCTGTAAAACTGCAGTGAAACAAACAAATGCATATTCTATTCTATTCTATTCTATTCTATTCTATTCTATTCCGTACACTGTAAAGTGATCTCTAACACAAAGGAAGAGGTTAAATCTTTAAGAAACTACACCTGGAAGCAGATTTCACTTAATAAATCTCTATTTTGGTGTAGTTCCCCCGTTTCTCACCGAGCAGCAGCAGCAGCTCCATCTGGAGATCGTGAGGAAGACTCTGAGAGAGGGACTCCGCTCCGGGATCAGGTGCGAGGATCACTGCTGCATCGCGTGACGCGTCCCCCGCCGGCGGAAGTCAGAGCTCTCGGTCCGAGATCAGGAGCGCGCAGCTCGTGCACGACACAGTCACGGCGCGTTACCGACGACACACATCAGACCACGCTCTCAGTTCTTCAGGTACTTCATTCCAACAAGAACAAGGCAGTGCTGTTTTTATCCAGGATTTTATTTAATTCAGTTTAAAAAAGGAATCCTTATACGGAACACCGGGGTAAGTTGTCACATGATCTGCATCTCATGAATGCGTCTTAAAACAGAATCATTTTGAGCACTACGTTAAAACAGCACTTACATTAAGACAAGTATTTTGTATTTTTTGGAAATTCATAAGCGATATTATAAGAGAGATATTTGTATGCCAGCTTTTACTTATTAACTGTTTCGTTCATTATTTCATAATTTAGTGTTTATTCAAGAGTCTGTGGATTTAGAGTCAGGTTTTCACTGTGACAACTTACCCCGTAGAGCGTGACAGGAGGAGGAGCAAAAACCCTAGTCGATAACAATCAATAGCCTTTTTTGTAGACTTCTGTCTAAACCAGAAATTGACAAAAAAAATAAATAAATAATAATAATAAAAAAATAAATAAGTAAAAAAGCCCACTGTGATAATTAACCCCAGTCTGCCCTAAAATAATTGAGTGGTATGCAAAACACAGGCAGAACATATATACAAATAAATAAATAAATACATGTAATAATAATAATAAAAAAAAGGAATCAAAATTTTTGAAATGACAAGACAGATGAACCCGAGATGAAACACAGTCTTCTAGTCAGCTGCAGAAACACAGACACAGAGAAACAGTCGAAACTAAATGTATTCAGACACCATCAACATTTCTCACATTATCTCAGATTATTCGTCCATTCTTGCGTCTCTATACTACGAGTTTTTTGTTTTTATTTGGCATCCTATTTATACGCATTTTCATGAGATCAGGCTCTTTAGAAAATAATAAAATAGAAGAACTCAGTTAAACTGTGTCAGAACAAATTCATCTCAGTCATGTCAGATAACTTTGATAGAAAGGTATGTAATGAATTCTGTTGAATAGCTGTTAAATTTAAGAACACAATTAGATAAAACCAATTTAGCTCAATCTCCAAGCACTGCTTCATTGTGTTCAGTCTGTGGCGTATAAAGATCTCAAAATGTCTAAATAATTTATAGCTCACAAGTTTTACTGGTAGTTCACTGTATGAATAATGTTTGTATATAATATGTCACAGTTCATTATTTTGCTATCTTCATTTACATAAATGAACTATAGTGTCCTGCACCCACTAGTAAAAAATTATCAAAAAGAAAATCTGTTTCTGAAGAAGTTTTGGTTTGACTGTAACTACATACCCCTGTGATAAATGCTTTGTATAAAAGTGTCTGCTAAATGAATAAATGAAATGAAACTACATGAGTGATTGATTCCAAGCTCTTATGCTGTTCGTTGGCACAGCGCTAGTTAGTAGGTCAGTGTTTCTAGTTAGTAGGTTAGTGCTTCTAGTTAGTAGGTCAGTGCTTCTAGTTAGTAGGTTAGTGCTTCTAGTTAGTAGGTTAGTGCTTCTAGTTAGTAGGTTAGTGCTCCTCACAGATGGTTCAGTCTCTCCTCGCTCTTCAGACATCAGGAGCAGCTTTAAACTGAAACTCACACGTGACCGCACTGATGCTGTCGATGCTGGGCTTGCTCCCGACCCGAAAGTGTTTGTCTCCCAGGGGAAGTCTCTGATCTTGGGATGCAGCGGCCGGGTGCTTCTGGAGCCTCTCTGCTGCTCCTCTTCATCTCTGGAAAGGTGATTCTCCTCAACAGCCGGAGGGTGCTCCGAGATCTGGATCCGTGCTCAAACCCGGCTTTGCTTTTGTGTAACAGCTTAAGGCGCTCCGGAGCAGTGCTAGTCAGCAAACTGCACTTCTTCTGATAGTAACAAATCTTCTGACGGCGCGTCAAACACCAGCTTCTTGGCTTTCTCAAGCTCCTCTTTGGTGCTTTTGGTGTAAGGAGTTAATAAAATGTCAAGAGGACCAGAAGCGTTGTGGAGGCTCTGGGTGAGTAAAACACTGGAGGTGTTCTCCGTGTTTCTGAGGAGGTTCTGGAGTGAACACATCAGAGAGCATCCAGACTTGTGATGATGAAGCATCACCTTCCCTCTCACATTCCTCAATGGAGTCCATCGACTGGATTCTCTTCCGCAGACTGATGGATCAACAGGTTAAATAGATGGGAAGTCGAGTCCCGTCTTCAAATGCAGGGATCTGAAGAGGCTTCTCCTCATCTTTAGCTTCGCTGATGTTCACCGTGGAGAGTTTCTCAGCGAGTGCATCTTCATCATCTTCGTGAACTCTCCTGGAGTGACTCGGCAGCGCCTGCAAGCAGTCCTTGTGTCCGAGATACCTGGCCACCTCCGCTGTAGAGTTGCACACCTTGTTTTGCCGGTCGATCTGGAGACTCAGTCTTTTGAAAGCACACACGAGGAACTCCATCAGTGCCGCTCTTCACCAGGATCTTCACCAGGATCTTCACCAGGATCTTAACTGCGTCCAGGTGTCCCATCTCATAGGCGTCCGGGAGATTCACGCTCGCACCCCTCTGCATCTCGCACCGAGTCCTGGAGAAACACGGCAGAGATGAGAGGCGTCTGCGCCCCTTCGCTCTCGAGTCGATGGTTTTCTCATCCAGAGCGTCTAAGGATTCTGCTGTCGGTTCTGGAGCCGCACTTGTCTGAGGGTTTGAACATGTTTCCTGATGGAGATCTGCTTTATACTGCTGCGCTTTGGAGTTTCCACGACAATGTGAGTCTCATTATCATACTTTATTGTTCATGTGTTAATGTGCTGATTTTAATAAGGGCTTCAGAGAAACACACCGACTGAACCGTATGAAGAAATGAGCCAGTTACTGACTGAACACTGCTGTTCTCTGTGTGGAGACACTGAGACAACTCAAGACACCTGCTGTCGTCTTCATGGCTAAACCACACATCTGCAGCCTTGCACACTGAACATTTCTCTCAGTGACGGCCGCTTGTTTGACAGATATCTGTGAAGTCTTGCTCAGGGAAGTTCTGACACACTTTCTTAATACTGTAAAGCTGCTTTAACAGTCTGCGTTGTAAAAAGCTCTCGACCTACAAACTACGACAGAGAAGACCACTGACATCTCTTATGACTATTAACCATGGTTTACTACAGTTTAACCACGGTATTTATAGTAAAACTGAGGATGTAGTGGTGCACGGGGCACAGAGTAATGTGAGGTTAGTTGTAACACACATGGATCAAATATTTCCACTCATGTTAGAATAACACAATGTACAATATTTACTAGATGCCATATAAACACTGTATAGAGAAAAAAGTGTGCAAAAATTAAAAAAATTTTTTTTTGAAGATGTCGCTGAACATTTACTTTAACATAGCAAAAGTCCATTTTTCATCTCAGTTTTTAGTAATCATTTAAAATGAGACGAATCTGCTGGAATCTCCAATCTGTTATTTGTGAGTTTAGATAGTTCTTTAATGCTTTGTTAACTAGCAGAAGACACTAACTTGTGTCACATTCCAGTTGTGCAGATGGGGAACATCCTAACTTTGGTTACCCTTGGTATTAAGAGGCATCTTGGTCGATCGGATCACAAGTGGACAACACGAAATACAAGTGTAATACTGTAGCCCTCCTGCTCGTGTTCCGACGTCGACAGAGGGATCCACCGATTTAACCTCCTCTTGACATAATCATCTCCACGAGGGGGGGGGGGGTAATCTGGACAGAAGGGTGTCTCTGCTTAAACAGGGCCACTGCTACTAGAACTACACTATTATATGACATCAGCGATGTAATTCACACTACTGACTTTTCTGAATCTTAATGAGAAACCACAAGAAACGGGTAAATACAGACTGACAGTGGATGTTTAATGTTCAAAAAATTATTGTTTCAATAAATGTACAGCATTTTGTCTGGTTTATGTCTTGTGTTCTGTGAAAGCTGTGTGTGGAGGGAGGGGAGTGTATCTGTGTTTCTAAACGTTTCTTCATCTATTTACCCTCATATTGTTATAAAGTTTACTGTATAGCTGTGTGTTGTGATCAGGGCCGTCTCAAACATGGCTGCTAAGATCTTACGTCATGTGGTAGTTATGCGTCCCTCAGATGATACACTGTACTCCAGCTACGGGGCATGTTGTCACATTTCACTACAATTCTTTTATGGTAAATAAAGAAAAATGTATACACTGTAATAAACAAAGCAACATATTTGTACTAGACAAGTGTGAAATTAATGCGAATAAAAAATTACCCCACGTGGATTTACACAAACTGAGAAAGTCAAAAAAGTGTCTCCCCTACAAAAGGTAATTGATACAGGAAAAAACAAACAAACAAAAAAACATGGTTACCACACTTTTACTATAATAAAACCATGGTTAATTTTTGTGAGGGGTGTTTTACACATCTGACATTTGCTGGGTTAGGAAATAAACACCTGCAACACTTTTCATTTAACACCTGGGAGAGTTTATTGGGACACATACTATAAAACAGTATTAAAGTAGCAGGATAACAACAGTATTTTGAGTTTTTCATTGCTAGAAGTTTGACAAATACGATATATATATATATATATATATATATATATATATATATATATATATATATTTATAAATACAAAAGCACTTACAGCATGATCCATTGAGAAGCAACAGAAAACTCAGAAGACAAAGGAATAAAAAACAGATGAAATTCAGAGCGCAACAGTTCTGCAAAAATAATCAGCTGTTCCTCAAACTATAATATCAGAGCAAAGGTCTACGAGGAGGTCGCACGACAGAACACATTCAGCTAGTGCAAACAGCTTCTAAGAAACTTAAACTACTCACTATTATATATTTATATCTGCATCTTTATATAAATAACCCCTTATTTTGGCATTTATCATGTAAAATAATTTAAAACGTTCTACCTGACATATATTGGCACATTTGTAAGCGATGGAGATTTAAAGCACTTTGCTTTCACACCAGATATGTGTTCACCGCCAAACACTTAAAACATGATGAAAAACAACAACCAATAACATGATCTCAAAAGCCCTCAAACAATGAGTGTTTTTATCTTGTTTTTCAGAACAAATATCTAAACATCCTCAAATCAGGATTCATTTACTGGAGATGCAGAAAGACACGAGATAAGAAGTCTTGTTTTCTGAAAAATCTGTCAAAATGAAGCAATTTAAGTTTAAAACAAGAACAAATATCTGCCCATGGGCTGCCTGTTGGGATATTTCTTTCTTGTGTTCACACACTTCATTTTGATACAGTTTTCAGAAAACAAGACTTAATATCTTTTTGATTGTCATTTTAATTTATGTTTTGCTTTTTAAGATATTCTTACTGGTTGAAACAAGACAAAAGTGCCTAAGAACATCATTTCTTCTGCAGCGCACCTCTCTTTAAAACAAGTACCAATAGAATTACACCTAAAAAATAAAAGACCACGCACACAAGTGCAACCAAAGTTCAGTTTCGTGTCAGAGAAAGCAACTGGATTGCGTCGATGCGTCACGTTCTTCCAGATCCGTGCGAAGAGGATTCTCAGGAGAACAGAACCAGCGATTCACAAACTCATTCATCATCACAAAACCTCTCAAATAAAACAAGACTTGGGTAAAACCGATCTTAAAAACACAGTAGAGGAACAGACACTGGTGTGATTCGGCTGCCAGACGCGTCTACATCATGGTGTTCAGAGGAAAGCTACAGCTCTGCTACATCGGCAAAGATCCTTGACATCCTAACACACAGAAAGTGCTCAGGACGGGAGAAACACGGTGTGACAAACTAATCAGATTCTTCGTCCGTTCGCCTGACTCTGCTACGGTTAACTAGCTCAGTTTAAGATACGACTTGAGAAGTTGCATAAAGACACTTCTGAGTTGTCGGCCATAGTGGCTGCAGCACTGCTGATGATGAAGAAGATGATGAAGATGATGGTGGTGGTGTATAAAATCGTGTTCACACCGCCTCCTCAGGAGCTGGTCTGAGCAGTGTGGGCGGAGCTACAGTAAGAGCTGGATTGGCTGGATGCCGCTGCAGAGGAGGAGTTAACCACGGTGGGCGGGGCTAGAGCTGAGGTAGGGAGAATGGGCGGGGTTTACAGCTGCAGGGGTTCAGGAGCACAGATGAAGACTCAGCTGACGGATGGAGCGCTTACACCACCGTGGCTGGTCTGCGGTCCATGTCCTCCTCCAGCTTCACCATCTTCTGCATGTCCTTTGGCCTGGAGAATCACAGCAGATTGACAGAGCATTCATTCATCCGGATCTCGTCTTTAGAGTTTTCCTATTCATGATTTAAAATGCTGTTGATATGACGCTGGCAGAATGAGTGTGAATGTGCATGGGCTGATTTTGAGCTACAAGGGAAAAAAAAGTGAAAAATGTGGAGGTTTTCACAATGCTGGGTTCATTAAGCACTCGTGTAGTGATCTCAATGCTCTCAAAGAGTAATTAAACATTGAAAATGATCTTTATATGTGTGTTTTCAGAGAGGAGTACTGACTGCGTGCATTCCTGATAAACATAACACAGAATTACAGTCTTTAAGTTCAAGCAAACGTAATCTGTTGTGTCTTAAGTGAATGTTCTGGATCTATTGTGAGGTGTGTAAGATTATATTAGATCCGTTTGTTACAGTATGTCTGAGAATATTCACTGTTCTTCGAGCAATAAAAGAAAAGAGGACATCTCTCGCTGCACTTGATTGAACTGCTTTTGTAGATTTAATAATCAATTCGTTTGTAATGGACACACTGATTTTTACAGCTGATTATTTGTTTTTTCTTGAATGCTTTTTAATGTAAAATAAAAAAAGGTGATGCATTATTTGCCAAATGTATGTTGGTTCTACTGGGTTTGAATCTGTTCTAATTTTTAATAAAGATAAAATAAAAAAGCTATATTGTGATTATTAATATAGTTATTGTGATTAAGAAGAGAAAAGATGCAGTGTTTCTTGGTGATTTTTCTTCAGAAAACGAACTTGATTTTTCTCAGAGCTGACTTTGCAGACGTGTGTTGTTTGGTCTGTCCTCTTTCACTAACCTTCCCCGCTGATCTGTTGCTTATGTGAGAGTGCAATAATTCAGATCAAATGAAAATAAAAACAATCGTGATTATATATATTTTTTTAAATAACCGTGATTCATAGTTTAACCATCATAGTGCAACCCCAGTATATTTATTTTCTTTATTCAGCCAATTTATAAAAAGAAGCAGAAAAGAAATATTTGAAAAAACTCTTGTCTCTCAAATCAGAGGATGTTGTGGAAGGAAGGAGGAGGCGTGTATGTGTCTGATGACTCACTGAATCAATCTAATGATTCGTTCACTCTCTGAACATTTCTGAATGGGTTTTGACTCTCAACCACGGACTGTTACTTTATCATGTTCAACATCAAACTAAATCAGTGTAATTACTAAAATATTCATTAGTGGAATCATCAAGTACTGGAATCAGAATCAGTTTTATGTTCACGATTCCTGTCCTAAAACTGTGTTGTTCAGATCCGCAAATTACATGTGGCTGTGAAAATACCTCCAAAAGATAACTATTAGAAAAGGTTTTTGTGTCAAATGAAAATATATATTTATATATATACAGGTCCTTCTCAAAAAATTAGCATATTGTGATAAAGTTCATTATTTTCCATAATGTAATGATAAAAATTTAACTTTCATATATTTTAGATTCATTGCAGACCAACTGAAATATTTCAGGTCTTTTATTGTTTTAATACTGATGATTTTGGCATACAGCTCATGAAAACCCAAAATTCCTATCTCAAAAATTAGCATATTTCATCCGACCAATAAAAGAAAAGTGTTTTTAATACAAAAAAAAGTCAACCTTCAAATAATTATGTTCAGTTATGCTCTCAATACTTGGTCGTGAATCCTTTTGCAGAAATGACTGCTTCAATGCGGTGTGGCATGGAGACAATCAGCCTGTGGCACTGCTGAGGTGTTCTGGAGGCCCAGGATGCTTCGATAGCGGCCTTCAGCTCATCCAGAGTGTTGGGTCTTGCGTCTCTCAACTTTCTCCTCACAATATCCCACAGATTCACTATGGGGTTCAGGTCAGGAGAGCACAGTAATACCATGAAGCTCCATAAAGCTTTTCAGCAGATGGAAGCATGAAGTGCTCCAAAATCTCCTGAAAGCTAGCTGCATTGACCCTGCCTTGCCCAGTACTTTGGACCACTGAGCCACAGTCCAGTGCTGCTTCTCTGTAGCCCATTTCCTGCACACGCCTGTGCACGGCGGCTCTGGAGGTTTCTACTCCAGACTCAGGTTCCCCCAAGGTCTGGAACCGGTCCCTCTCCACAATCTTCCTCAGGGTCCGGTCACCTCTTCTGTGTTTTTTGCCACACATTTTCCTTCCCACAGACTTCCCACTGAGGTGCCTTGATACAGCACTCTGGGAACAGCCTATTCGTTCAGAAATGTCTTTCTGTGTCTTACCCTCTCGCTTGAGGGGGTCAATGATGGCCTTCTGGACAGCAGTCAGGTCAGTCTTACCCATGATTGCGGTTCTGAGTAATGAACCAGGCTGGGAGTTTTTAAAAGCCTCAGGAATCTTTTGCAGGTGTTTAGAGTTAATTAGTTGATTCAGATGATTAGGTTAATAGCTCCTTTAGAGAACCTTTTCATGATATGCTAGATTTTTGAGATAGGAATTTTGGGTTTTCATGAGCTGTATGCCAAAATCATCAGTATTAAAACAATAAAAGACCTGAAATATTTCAGTTGGTGTGCAATGACTCATTATATTATATACTCATTAATATATTTAATATATACATTTTTATCATTACATTATGGAAAATAATGAACTTTTATCACAATATGCTAATTTTTTGAGAAGGACCTGTATATATATTTACTGAAGAGTCCCGTCTAGGACAGAAGCATGAGTTTGATTTGAAATGGAGCTCAATGACTGGTCGACTGCTGTCTGGCTTCTCTATGATGATTGGGAGAATTGTCAAATGGGCGGGACTTTATAATAACTGGCCAATAGCTGAGCAGCATTCAGCACAGTCTGTCCGAACACACCTGACATTATTAATAACTTCATCAGTCAAGCTGTCAGCAGGTTTACTGCAGAAGTCTGTGTTATTACAGTGTTCAACCATACACTGATTACTGTACCCCCTGTGGTCTTGATATTTACAGAAATAAAAACCATATTGTTCAGATCCCGAGTCTCTAATATCTGAGACCTGTATAAATGTTTAATAAGTTCCTTCACCACGAGTAAATCTCAATCAGACAGAGACTAGACAGATGGAGAGAACTGAAGAAAGAGGAGAGCAATGCGTGAGCCTACCTTGAGTCTGACTGTAGGCATGATGGGATTTCAAAAGCTGTTCAAAGAAAAGGCAAATCATATTTAAGGAATGGCTTCAGACGTCACGTGTAGGGAATATGAGTAATGGAAGACAAAACTAAAAATCAGATGAAATCAATGGAGGGGCAGCGCTCTTCTGAAACCCCGTCTCTGTGAGCGCTGAGCTTTCACCTGCTCGTTGAACT
>NW_020526605.1:55000-63184 GCF_003368295.1 Carassius auratus | reverse complement strand
TTAAAGCACCTGGTATTCCCAGGCAGTCTCTCATCCATGTACTAACCTGGCCCAAACCTGCTTATATTCAGAGATCGGGCATTGACTCTATTTTTTGCCAAATTTATTATATACTAAGTGAAAAAATTCCAAAAGCTTAAAGCACCTGGTATTCCTTGGCGGTCTATCATTCAAGTACTAACCAGACCTTAACCTGCTAAGATTCAGAGATCGGGCATTGACTTCTTCTTTTTTTTTTTTTTTTGCAAGATTATTATATAATTCGTGAAAAATATCCAAAAATTGAAAGCACCTGGTATTCCCAGGCAGTCTCCCATCCATGTACTAACCTGGCCCAAACCTGCTTATATTCAGAGATCGGGCATTGACTCTATTTTTTGCCAAATTTATTATATACTAAGTGAAAAAATTCCAAAAGCTTAAAGCACCTGGTATTCCTTGGCGGTCTCTCATCCAAGTACTAACTAGACCTAAACCTGCTAAAATTCAGAGATCGGGCATTGACTCTTTTTTTTTTTTTTTTTTTTGCAAGATTATTATATAATTTGTGAAAAATATCCAAAAATTTAAAGCACCTGGTATTCCCAGGCAGTCTCCCATCCATGTACTAACCTGGCCCAAACCTGCTTATATTCAGAGATCGGGCATTGACTCTATTTTTTGCCAAATTTATTATATACTAAGTGAAAAAATTCCAAAAGCTTAAAGCACCTGGTATTCCTTGGCGGTCTCTCATCCAAGTACTAACCAGACCTAAACCTGCTAAGATTCAGAGATCGGGCATTGACTCTTTTTTTTTTTTTTTTTTTTTTGCAAGATTATTATATAATTCGTGAAAAATATCCAAAAATTTAAAGCACCTGATATTCCCAGGCAGTCTCCCATCCATGTACTAACCTGGCGCAAACCTGCTTATATTCAGAGATCGGGCATTGACTCTATTTTTTGGCAAAATTTATTATATACTAAGTGAAAAATTCCAAAAAGCTTACAGTACCTGGTATTCCTTGGCGGTCTCTCATCCAAGTACTAACCAGACCTAAACCTGCTAAGATTCAGAGATCGGGCATTGACTCTTTTTTTTTTTTTTTTTTTTTGCAAGATTATTATATAATTCGTGAAAAATATCCAAAAATTTAAAGCACCTGATATTCCCAGGCAGTCTCCCATCCATGTACTAACCTGGCGCAAACCTGCTTATATTCAGAGATCGGGCATTGACTCTATTTTTTGGCAAAATTATTATATACTAAGTGAAAAATTTCAAAATAGCTTAGAGTACCTGGCATTCCCAGGCGGTCTCCCATCCAGGCACTAACCAGGCCCAAACCTGCTTAGCTTCCGAGATCAGACAAGATCGGGCATAGCCAGGCTGGTATGGCCATAAGCGAAGACTGCTGCAAAGAGAAGGCTATTTAAAGATCAGCCAATCTACTCGCCAGTACATTATAAAAGTAGGAAAGAAACCCCAAAAGCTTAAAGCACCTGGTATTCCTAGGCGGTCTCTCATCCAAGTACTAACCTGGCCCAAACCTGCTTATATTCAGAGATCGGGCATTGACTCTATTTTTTGCCAAATTTATTATATACTAAGTGAAAAAATTCCAAAAGCTTAAAGCACCTGGTATTCCTTGGCGGTCTATCATTCAAGTACTAACCAGACCTTAACCTGCTAAGATTCAGAGATCGGGCATTGACTTCTTCTTTTTTTTTTTTTTTTTGCAAGATTATTATATAATTCGTGAAAAATATCCAAAAATTGAAAGCACCTGGTATTCCCAGGCAGTCTCCCATCCATGTACTAACCTGGCCCAAACCTGCTTATATTCAGAGATCGGGCATTGACTCTATTTTTTGCCAAATTTATTATATACTAAGTGAAAAAATTCCAAAAGCTTAAAGCACCTGGTATTCCTTGGCGGTCTCTCATCCAAGTACTAACTAGACCTAAACCTGCTAAAATTCAGAGATCGGGCATTGACTCTTTTTTTTTTTTTTTTTTTGCAAGATTATTATATAATTTGTGAAAAATATCCAAAAATTTAAAGCACCTGGTATTCCCAGGCAGTCTCCCATCCATGTACTAACCTGGCCCAAACCTGCTTATATTCAGAGATCGGGCATTGACTCTATTTTTTGCCAAATTTATTATATACTAAGTGAAAAAATTCCAAAAGCTTAAAGCACCTGGTATTCCTTGGCGGTCTCTCATCCAAGTACTAACCAGACCTAAACCTGCTAAGATTCAGAGATCGGGCATTGACTCTTTTTTTTTTTTTTTTTTTTTTTGCAAGAATATTATATAATTCGTGAAAAATATCCAAAAATTTAAAGCACCTGATATTCCCAGGCAGTCTCCCATCCATGTACTAACCTGGCGCAAACCTGCTTATATTCAGAGATCGGGCATTGACTCTATTTTTTGGCAAAATTATTATATACTAAGTGAAAAATTTCAAAAAAGCTTACAGTACCTGGTATTCCCAGGCGGTCTCCCATCCAGGCACTAACCAGGCCCAAACCTGCTTAGCTTACGAGATCAGACAAGATCGGGCATAGCTTTTTTATTTTATTTTTTTTTTTTTTTTTATTCACAGTCAAAATATAAGTTGTGTACAAGACTTTAAAGCTGTTACAGGGAAATTTTAATAAAAACAAAAGCATTTCACAAAAGCATTTTTCCAAAATATGCATAACACTAAAAACCAAAAACATCTAAATTCACAAATTCATCAAATTCTTTAATCTTCTCTTGGCATATAAAAGTGCTTTTGTTTTAAAATATATGTAACCTCCTTCGTAAAAATTCCATAAAAATCCCCCATCTTGTTTTCCAGTTTAAAATAACTGTACAGCATTTTTACATAATCTTCAACCAACTGTTTAAAAATCAACCATAGGTTAGCAATAAAATCTCTGTTTTTGACTATATTCCTTCTTTTCCATATTGCTTTTTTGGCCAAAATTAAAAACAAATTAATTAGTTTCTTGTTTGCTGTATTCTCTGCCATTCCCAACATAAAAAATCTATTCCAGTTACAGTCCCCCTCATTATCTCTTAAGTCTTTGATTATTTCCTTTAATTCCTTAAAAAATGGGCTCAACTTCTCACAGAATAAAAACAAATGTAAAATTCCTTCATCTTCTTTTTTACAAACTCTGCATTGGGCATTAGTTTCTTTCTGCATTGCACACAATCTCATTTCAGTAAAAATCACATTTTGTCTAATAAAATAATCAAAACTTTGTAAATCCACATCCAACCATTTCCATGTCATGTTCTTCCATATATCTTCCTCTTCAATTTCATTAAAATGCCTTATCCATAACTGATTGGCAAGAGGTTTTTTAAAAACTCTATTTATAAAAAACCCATAAAACATTTTAACAGAACCCAAATTAAAATTCACCATATTGTCTTTACATTTTAGAAACACGCTCATTTTCTTTTCTTTTTCTCCCTCCTTAATAATTTCTTCCAGCCATTGTCCTGGGATTGCTTTTTTTACTTGTTCATATTGTCTTTTTAAAACATTTACATTAAAGTCCTCCTTCTCCTCATCCATTGCATCTATGATCACTTGAAGTGGTAAAAATCCCTCTTTAAATTCCCATAAAACATCCCTCACCTTTACAAACCCTGCTTGCAACCACTTCTTAAAATAGATATCATACTCTTGCATCTTTATTTTCCCATTTAAAAACAGAGGTTGATTTAAAATCATTTCTCTCCCCTCCGGATTAAAATCCACCTCTGTTAAAAAAAGCCTCCAAGCGCTTAAAACCTCTTTGTAAAATGGTGGGATCCCCTCCATCATCCAATTCTTAAGCTTCATCCATAAAACATTTTCCCCCAAATTAAAATTCCCACATTTATTTAAATAAAGAGCCATCAATCTCTTCCACTCTGCTCTGTTCGTATCATCCAAATATTTTCTTACCACCTTTACTCTCATGCTTTTCATTTTTTGTTCTACATCCACCAAACCCATCCCTCCCTCCCCCGGTTTCCCAATCAGTGTAAAATATGCAATTCTTGGAGGCTTTTTGTCCCATAAAAATTCTAAAACACATTTCTTTATTCTCTTAAAAACCCAGTCTGGCAATGGCATCACATGTAATGTATACCACATTCTAGATAACATTAGCATGTTTACAACTAAAATCTTCCCTTTTAAACTTAAAAATCTGCTTCTCCAGAAAATCAGTCTTCTTTCCATCCCTCCCACCGTCTCTTCCCACATACTGTCCGTAGCCTCCTTTTCATTCTTTGCTACAATTATTCCTAAAATCTTTATTTCTTGCACCTCTGTAAACTTACAGACCCCTGTAAGAACCTCTGCCCTTCCATATTTCATGTATACAGTTTTTTCTTCATTTATCTTTGCACCCGAACCCTCACAATACAGTTTTGTTTTCTCCATCACTCTTTTAACACTTTCTACATTTTCAACCACAATTGTCGTGTCATCAGCATATTGAAATATTTTCTTTAATTCTTCTCCCTCTTCCATTTGTATTCCATTTATTCTTTTTTCTCTATTTATTAAAAGCCCTAAAGGTTCTGCTACCAATGAGTACAACTGCGCCGACAATGGACACCCCTGTCTTATGGATCTTAAAACTTTAAAAGGTTGAGTTAAAAAACCATTGCATTTTACTTTTGTAAAAATATCCCTGTATAAAACCGAAATCCATTTAATAAAATTATTCCCAAACCCAAATTCCTTTAAAACTGCAAATAAAAAGCCATGTTCAACTCTGTCAAAAGCCTTTTCAAAATCCATACTAATAACATAAGCACTTTTGCCTTTTTCTTTTATATACCCTGCTATATCTCTAATGCTGCTAGTAACATCTGCTATATCTCTCGCCTTTACTCCATACGCCTGGTTTGTTTCTATTATATTTGGCATGACATTTTTTAATCTGTTTGCTAAGACCTTGGCTAAAATTTTAAAATCAGTGTTTAGCATTGTAATGGGTCTAAAATTTTTCAGCTCAGTTTTGTCTCCTTTTTTCTTGTATATTATTTTCATTAATCCTAGCCCCATTCTTGGGCTTACTCTTTCTTTTTTAAAAACTTCTTCAAAAATTTCATTTAAAATCACGCTTACTTTTTCTTTAAAAACTTTGTAAAACTCACTTCCAATACCATCTACTCCGGGGCTTTTCCTCACTCTTAATTGATTTATGGCATGTATGATCTCTTCAGTTTCTATTTCCCTTTCACATATTTTTTTATCCTGTTCGCCAACTTTCCTTGTTATCTGTTGCAACAAAATATTCCTTTTTTCCTCATCTCCCCCCTCAGACTTAAAAAGTTCCTCATAAAATGATTTCACTTCTTTTAAAATCCCCTCTGTATCTGAGACCACCATTCCATTGCTACTTTTAAGTTCTTTAATTGTTTCCGCTCTCCCCCTGCTTTTCTCAAGATTAAAAAAGAATCTGTTACATTTTTCCCCTTCCACCGTATATTTTGCTTTGCTTCTCAACATTGCCCCCTTGCATTTCTCCTCTTCTATTTTTCTCAACGTATTTTCTATTTCAATTACTTTTTGCACATCTACTTGGTTTTTATTTAACTCCTCTTTTAGAGTTCTCCTTATTTCTCTCTCCTTGGTTCTTTTAACCTTTTGTAATAAATTACATTAGTTCATAGAATATTTCTTAATATCATACTTAACATTTTCCCACCATTGCCTTTTGTCTTCCATATACATCAGGTCTTTTTTCCTCCCATCTAATATCATTTCAATCTCTTTTTTAAAACTTTCATTCTTTAAAACCTCAGTGTTTAAAATCCACACCCCAGGTCCCTTTGTTTGTCTTTTAAAATCCATCGTCATTAAAACCATTTTGTGATCGCTTAAGGTCGTTTCTTTGTAAAATATTCCATCAATGAAACATTCAAGATTTCTGGTACTTAAAAAATAGTCTATTCTGGTTTGGCACATAAAATTCCCCACCAACTGTCTTCTTGAAAATTCCTTCTTTTTTCCATTTCTTTCCCGCCACACATCAATCATATTTTTCTCTTCCATCAATGACCTTAATTCTTTTCTACCCCCATCCGATTTAAAAACCATCCCATTTGCCATATCCATTTTACTAAAAACAGTGTTAAAATCCCCTGCAATCACCACCTTCCCCCATTTTTCAATTACATCAGCTAAAACATTAAAGTATATTTTCTTTTCTTTTTCTCCATTGGGAGCGTGCACGTTCACTAGAACAAATTTGTCTTCTTCCATTTCGATTTCTACCACCATACATTTTCCTTTTTTATCATTATATATAAGTTTTGTCTTTATACCTCTGTCTTTTCTTATTAAAACCGCCACTCCTCCTCCCATTTTTTCCTCTTCATTGTTAACAAGTAATTCCCCTTCCCATCTTTTTCTAATATCCTCCATAACATTCTCTTTCCAGTTTGTCTCTTGCAATAAAATCACATCTTCATTTCGACACAATTCCTTCACCTTTTCAAATTTATAAACATTCATTAATCCTCTAGCATTAAAAGTCACAATTTTCAGCACCATAAAATAAAATAAAAGCCATAAAATCCCCATTTTGTCAGTTCATTCACTCTCCTTCCTTTACCATTTCCCCACTGTCTTGTTTTTCATCACATCCTTGTTTTAATACTTTTCTTTTGGCTTTCTCTAAATTTGGTGTTACCTTAGTTTGTCTTCTTCTTTTATTGATTCCTGTAGTGCCGGCATCGTCGATGCATTCACTGTCTTTGTCCATTCTCCCATCCTCGCTGACCCACTCCTGATCCTCTGTCTTTTCCAGTTGAATCTGTAAAGTATCAGTTATTTCCATCAGTGACCCCGTTTCCTCACTGCACTGCGTTGATCCAGTCCTTTCACTTTCCTCTTCAACGTCCGTGCTTGTGGTATCCTCTCTTGGTGTTCCTTCCGTGTTTTCGTGTAGCTCCTCTTCACCGGCTTCCTCATGCATCTGCCCACACCCCTGCTCTTCCTCCTGATGTTGTTCTCCGAACCAGCACTCGCACTTGTTTAACACAAGCCTGCAGTCCGGGCACCTCACCGCATTACAATCCCTCGCGAAATGTCCCCTTTCCGAGCACTTATAGCATTTGAAGTCAGGACAGTCCTTCATCATGTGTTCAGGGCTCATACATAACCTACAGGTTCTCACCTGCTGGCTATGTATCACCCTGAAATACTGAGGTCCTTCTTCCGTCTCCATTCTCGTGCTGTAGGGCAGGGAAGCCACCTCTTTTGGAAACCGTACTCTCAGGAATCTCGTTCCATCCTCAATGCGGGTGCCCGGGTAGAATCTCCTTTTGATCTGTGAGATAGGAGTCACCCCCCATCCCTCCAGCTTCTTTAAAATATCGTCATCCTCCAAGTAAGCAGGCAGATGCATGAAAGATACAGCAAAATCCTTATTGTTCAACTTTTTAATTTCACAAGTCTTTCCTTTAATCATCAATCCTTCTTCCAGTTTCTCAATATCTTCCTCTTTTTCCAATGTAATTTCATATTGTTTCATCATTTTTGGTCTTACCGCTAGTATGCTAGTCACTTCGATCTTGTCTTTCAATGCTTCTATAATGTCCTCTGCTCTCCCATCTTGTACCTCCGTCAAATCAATCACTACCGTTGCTTCCTTGGTATAGATCCGTTTCATTCGCCTTTCTGGGTAATCCTTTTCTCGTTGTCTTTGATCCAGTCCATTTTCAGTTAGCTGCCTTGTCTGTTTTGCCAAATCCATGTCTGTAGCCGTTAATCCATCCATTTCAACAAAAAACACAAAACTAAAACGATCCCTCCCAAACAGCAAAGCTGTTGGGAGGACAAATAACAAAAATAACACAAAAAACTAGAAACAAAAATAATTATCTTGAACAAAAACAACGCAAAAAAACAACACAAAAGTTTGGGTGAGCCTTTCTCACCTCCCTATAGCCAACACACTTCCTGTTTCTCACTAGCTCTCTAGCGCCCTCAGGGTGGTATGGCCATAAGCGAAGACTGCTGCAAAGAGAAGGCTATTTAAAGATCAGCCAATCTACTCGCCAGTACATTATAAAAGTAGGAAAGAAACCCCAAAAGCTTAAAGCACCTGGTATTCCTAGGCGGTCTCTCATCCAAGTACTAACCTGGCCCAAACCTGCTTATATTCAGAGATCGGGCATTGACTCTA
>NW_020526605.1:0-50000 GCF_003368295.1 Carassius auratus | reverse complement strand
ACCTGCTTATATTCAGAGATCGGGCATTGACTCTATTTTTTGCCAAATTTATTATATACTAAGTGAAAAAATTCCAAAAGCTTAAAGCACCTGGTATTCCTTGGCGGTCTCTCATCCAAGTACTAACTAGACCTAAACCTGCTAAAATTCAGAGATCGGGCATTGACTCTTTTTTTTTTTTTTTTTTTGCAAGATTATTATATAATTTGTGAAAAATATCCAAAAATTTAAAGCACCTGGTATTCCCAGGCAGTCTCCCATCCATGTACTAACCTGGCCCAAACCTGCTTATATTCAGAGATCGGGCATTGACTCTATTTTTTGCCAAATTTATTATATACTAAGTGAAAAAATTCCAAAAGCTTAAAGCACCTGGTATTCCTTGGCGGTCTCTCATCCAAGTACTAACCAGACCTAAACCTGCTAAGATTCAGAGATCGGGCATTGACTCTTTTTTTTTTTTTTTTTTTTTTGCAAGAATATTATATAATTCGTGAAAAATATCCAAAAATTTAAAGCACCTGATATTCCCAGGCAGTCTCCCATCCATGTACTAACCTGGCGCAAACCTGCTTATATTCAGAGATCGGGCATTGACTCTATTTTTTGGCAAAATTATTATATACTAAGTGAAAAAATTTCAAAAAGCTTACAGTACCTGGTATTCCTTGGCGGTCTCTCATCCAAGTACTAACCAGACCTAAACCTGCTAAGATTCAGAGATCGGGCATTGACTCTTTTTTTTTTTTTTTTTTTTTTGCAAGATTATTATATAATTCGTGAAAAATATCCAAAAATTTAAAGCACCTGATATTCCCAGGCAGTCTCCCATCCATGTACTAACCTGGCGCAAACCTGCTTATATTCAGAGATCGGGCATTGACTCTATTTTTTGGCAAAATTATTATATACTAAGTGAAAAATTTCAAAATAGCTTAGAGTACCTGGCATTCCCAGGCGGTCTCCCATCCAGGCACTAACCAGGCCCAAACCTGCTTAGCTTCCGAGATCAGACAAGATCGGGCATAGCCAGGCTGGTATGGCCATAAGCGAAGACTGCTGCAAAGAGAAGGCTATTTAAAGATCAGCCAATCTACTCGCCAGTACATTATAAAAGTAGGAAAGAAACCCCAAAAGCTTAAAGCACCTGGTATTCCTAGGCGGTCTCTCATCCAAGTACTAACCTGGCCCAAACCTGCTTATATTCAGAGATCGGGCATTGACTCTATTTTTTGCCAAATTTATTATATACTAAGTGAAAAAATTCCAAAAGCTTAAAGCACCTGGTATTCCTTGGCGGTCTATCATTCAAGTACTAACCAGACCTTAACCTGCTAAGATTCAGAGATCGGGCATTGACTTCTTCTTTTTTTTTTTTTTTGCAAGATTATTATATAATTCGTGAAAAATATCCAAAAAATTTAAAGCACCTGGTATTCCCAGGCAGTCTCCCATCCATGTACTAACCTGGCCCAAACCTGCTTATATTCAGAGATCGGGCATTGACTCTATTTTTTGCCAAATTATTATATACTAAGTGAAAAAATTCCAAAAGCTTAAAGCACCTGGTATTCCTTGGCGGTCTCTCATCCAAGTACTAACTAGACTAAACCTGCTAAAATTCAGAGATCGGCATTGACTCTTTTTTTTTTTTTTTGCAAGATTATTATATAATTTGTGAAAAATATCCAAAAATTTAAAGCACCTGGATTCCCAGGCAGTCTCCCATCCATGTACTAACCTGGCCCAACCTGCTTATATTCAGAGATCGGGCATTGACTCTATTTTTTGCCAAATTATTATATACTAAGTGGAAAAAATTCCAAAAGCTTAAAGCACCTGGTATTCCTTGGCGGTCTCTCATCCAAGTTACTACCAGACCTAACCTTGCTAAGATTCAGAGATCGGGCATTGACTTCTTTTTTTTTTTTTTTTTTTTGCTGAAAGATTATTATATAATTCGTGAAAAATTATCCAAAAAGTTTAAAGGCACCTGATATTCCCAGGCAGTCTCCCATCCATGTACTAACCTGGCGCAAACCTGCTTATATTCAGAGATCGGGCATTGACTCTATTTTTTGGCAAAATTATTATATACTAAGTGAAAAATTTCAAAAAGCTTACAGTACCTGGTATTCCCAGGCGGTCTCCCATCCAGGCACTAACCAGGCCCAAACCTGCTTAGCTTCCGAGATCAGACAAGATCGGGCATAGCCAGGCTGGTATGGCCATAAGCGAAGACTGCTGCAAAGAGAAGGCTATTTAAAGATCAGCCAATCTACTCGCCAGTACATTATAAAAGTAGGAAAGAAACCCCAAAAGCTTAAAGCACCTGGTATTCCTAGGCGGTCTCTCATCCAAGTACTAACCTGGCCCAAACCTGCTTATATTCAGAGATCGGGCATTGACTCTATTTTTTGCCAAATTTATTATATACTAAGTGAAAAAATTCCAAAAGCTTAAAGCACCTGGTATTCCTTGGCGGTCTATCATTCAAGTACTAACCAGACCTTAACCTGCTAAGATTCAGAGATCGGGCATTGACTTCTTCTTTTTTTTTTTTTTGCAAGATTATTATATAATTCGTGAAAAATATCCAAAAATTTAAAGCACCTGGTATTCCCAGGCAGTCTCCCATCCATGTACTAACCTGGCCCAAACCTGCTTATATTCAGAGATCGGGCATTGACTCTATTTTTTGCCAAATTTATTATATACTAAGTGAAAAAATTCCAAAAGCTTTAAGCACCTGGTATTCCTTGGCGGTCTCTCATCCAAGTACTAACCAGACCTAAACCTGCTAAGATTCAGAGATCGGGCATTGACTCTTTTTTTTTTTTTTTTTTTTGCAAGATTATTATATAATTTGTGAAAAATATCCAAAAATTTAAAGCACCTGGTATTCCCAGGCAGTCTCCCATCCATGTACTAACCTGGCCCAAACCTGCTTATATTCAGAGATCGGGCATTGACTCTATTTTTTGCCAAATTTATTATATACTAAGTGAAAAAATTCCAAAAGCTTAAAGCACCTGGTATTCCTTGGCGGTCTCTCATCCAAGTACTAACCAGACCTAAACCTGCTAAGATTCAGAGATCGGGCATTGACTTCTTTTTTTTTTTTTTTTTGCAAGATTATTATATAATTCGTGAAAAATATCCAAAATTTAAAGCACCTGGTATTCCCAGGCAGTCTCCCATCCATGTACTAACCTGGCCCAAACCTGCTTATATTCAGAGATCGGGCATTGACTCTATTTTTTGCCAAATTTATTATATACTAAGTGAAAAAATTCCAAAAGCTTAAGCACCTGGTATTCCTTGGCGGTCTCTCATCCAAGTACTAACCAGACCTAAACCTGCTAAGATTCAGAGATCGGGCATTGACTCTTTTTTTTTTTTTTTTTGCAAGATTATTATATAATTTCGTGAAAAATATCCAAAATTTAAAGCACCTGGTATTCCCAGGCAGTCTCCCATCCATGTACTAACCTGGCCCAAACCTGCTTATATTCAGAGATCGGGCATTGACTCTATTTTTTGCCAAATTTATTATATACTAAGTGAAAAAATTCCAAAAGCTTAAAGCACCTGGTATTCCTTGGCGGTCTCTCATCCAAGTACTAACCAGACCTAAACCTGCTAAGATTCAGAGATCGGGCATTGACTCTTTTTTTTTTTTTTTTTTTTGCAAGATTATTATATAATTCGTGAAAAATATCCAAAAATTTAAAGCACCTGATATTCCCAGGCAGTCTCCCATCCATGTACTAACCTGGCGCAAACCTGCTTATATTCAGAGATCGGGCATTGACTCTATTTTTTGGCAAAATTATTATATACTAAGTGAAAAATTTCAAAAAAGCTTAGAGTACCTGGTATTCCCAGGCGGTCTCCCATCCAGGCACTAACCAGGCCCAAACCTGCTTAGCTTCCGAGATCAGACAAGATCGGGCATAGCCAGGCTGGTATGGCCATAAGCGAAGACTGCTGCAAAGAGAAGGCTATTTAAAGATCAGCCAATCTACTCGCCAGTACATTATAAAAGTAGGAAAGAAACCCCAAAAGCTTAAAGCACCTGGTATTCCTAGGCGTCTCTCATCCAAGTACTAACCTGGCCCAAACCTGCTTATATTCAGAGATCGGGCATTGACTCTATTTTTTGCCAAATTTATTATATACTAAGTGAAAAAATTCCAAAAGCTTAAAGCACCTGGTATTCCTTGGCGGTCTATCATTCAAGTACTAACCAGACCTTAACCTGCTAAGATTCAGAGATCGGGCATTGACTTCTTCTTTTTTTTTTTTTTTGCAAGATTATTATATAATTCGTGAAAAATATCCAAAATTTAAAGCACCTGGTATTCCCAGGCAGTCTCCCATCCATGTACTAACCTGGCCCAAACCTGCTTATATTCAGAGATCGGGCATTGACTCTATTTTTTGCCAAATTTATTATATACTAAGTGAAAAAATTCCAAAAGCTTAAAGCACCTGGTATTCCTTGGCGGTCTCTCATCCAAGTACTAACCAGACCTAAACCTGCTAAGATTCAGAGATCGGGCATTGACTCTTTTTTTTTTTTTTTTTTTTGCAAGATTATTATATAATTGTGAAAAATATCCAAAATTTAAAGCACCTGGTATTCCCAGGCAGTCTCCCATCCATGTACTAACCTGGCCCAAACCTGCTTATATTCAGAGATCGGGCATTGACTCTATTTTTTGCCAAATTTATTATATACTAAGTGAAAAAATTCCAAAAGCTTAAAGCACCTGGTATTCCTTGGCGGTCTCTCATCCAAGTACTAACCAGACCTAACCTGCTAAGATTCAGAGATCGGGCATTGACTCTTTTTTTTTTTTTTTTTGCAAGATTATTATATAATTGTGAAAAATATCCAAAAATTTAAAGCACCTGGTATTCCCAGGCAGTCTCCCATCCATGTACTAACCTGGCCCAAACCTGCTTATATTCAGAGATCGGGCATTGACTCTATTTTTTGCCAAATTTATTATATACTAAGTGAAAAAATTCCAAAAGCTTAAAGCACCTGGTATTCCTTGGCGGTCTCTCATCCAAGTACTAACCAGACCTAAACCTGCTAAGATTCAGAGATCGGGCATTGACTCTTTTTTTTTTTTTTTTTTTTTGCAAGATTATTATATAATTCGTGAAAAATATCCAAAAATTTAAAGCACCTGATATTCCCAGGCAGTCTCCCATCCATGTACTAACCTGGCGCAAACCTGCTTATATTCAGAGATCGGGCATTGACTCTATTTTTTGGCAAAATTATTATATACTAAGTGAAAAATTTCAAAAAGCTTAAAGTACCTGGTATTCCCAGGCGGTCTCCCATCCAGGCACTAACCAGGCCCAAACCTGCTTAGCTTCCGAGATCAGACAAGATCGGGCATAGCCAGGCTGGTATGGCCATAAGCGAAGACTGCTGCAAAGAGAAGGCTATTTAAAGATCAGCCAATCTACTCGCCAGTACATTATAAAAGTAGGAAAGAAACCCCAAAAGCTTAAAGCACCTGGTATTCCTAGGCGGTCTCTCATCCAAGTACTAACCTGGCCCAAACCTGCTTATATTCAGAGATCGGGCATTGACTCTATTTTTTGCCAAATTTATTATATACTAAGTGAAAAAATTCCAAAAGCTTAAAGCACCTGGTATTCCTTGGCGGTCTCTCATTCAAGTACTAACCAGACCTTAACCTGCTAAGATTCAGAGATCGGGCATTGACTTCTTTTTTTTTTTTTTTGCAAGATTATTATATAATTCGTGAAAAATATCCAAAAATTTAAAGCACCTGGTATTCCCAGGCAGTCTCCCATCCATGTACTAACCTGGCCCAAACCTGCTTATATTCAGAGATCGGGCATTGACTCTATTTTTTGCCAAATTTATTATATACTAAGTGAAAAAATTCCAAAAGCTTAAAGCACCTGGTATTCCTTGGCGGTCTCTCATCCAAGTACTAACCAGACCTAAACCTGCTAAGATTCAGAGATCGGGCATTGACTCTTTTTTTTTTTTTTTTTTTTTGCAAGATTATTATATAATTCGTGAAAAATATCCAAAAATTTAAAGCACCTGGTATTCCCAGGCAGTCTCCCATCCATGTACTAACCTGGCCCAAACCTGCTTATATTCAGAGATCGGGCATTGACTCTATTTTTTGCCAAATTTATTATATACTAAGTGAAAAAATTCCAAAAGCTTAAAGCACCTGGTATTCCTTGGCGGTCTCTCATCCAAGTACTAACCAGACCTAAACCTGCTAAGATTCAGAGATCGGGCATTGACTCTTTTTTTTTTTTTTTTTTGCAAGATTATTATATAATTTGTGAAAAATATCCAAAAATTTAAAGCACCTGGTATTCCCAGGCAGTCTCCCATCCATGTACTAACCTGGCCCAAACCTGCTTATATTCAGAGATCGGGCATTGACTCTATTTTTTGCCAAATTTATTATATACTAAGTGAAAAAATTCCAAAAGCTTAAAGCACCTGGTATTCCTTGGCGGTCTCTCATCCAAGTACTAACCAGACCTAAACCTGCTAAGATTCAGAGATCGGGCATTGACTTTTTTTTTTTTTTTTTTTTTGCAAGATTATTATATAATTCGTGAAAAATATCCAAAAATTTAAAGCACCTGATATTCCCAGGCAGTCTCCCATCCATGTACTAACCTGGCGCAAACCTGCTTATATTCAGAGATCGGGCATTGACTCTATTTTTTGGCAAAATTATTATATACTAAGTGAAAAATTTCAAAAAGCTTAGAGTACCTGGTATTCCCAGGCGGTCTCCCATCCAGGCACTAACCAGGCCCAAACCTGCTTAGCTTCCGAGATCAGACAAGATCGGGCATAGCCAGGCTGGTATGGCCATAAGCGAAGACTGCTGCAAAGAGAAGGCTATTTAAAGATCAGCCAATCTACTCGCCAGTACATTATAAAAGTAGGAAAGAAACCCCAAAAGCTTAAAGCACCTGGTATTCCTAGGCGGTCTCTCATCCAAGTACTAACCTGGCCCAAACCTGCTTATATTCAGAGATCGGGCATTGACTCTATTTTTTGCCAAATTTATTATATACTAAGTGAAAAAATTCCAAAAGCTTAAAGCACCTGGTATTCCTTGGCGGTCTATCATTCAAGTACTAACCAGACCTTAACCTGCTAAGATTCAGAGATCGGGCATTGACTTCTTCTTTTTTTTTTTTTTTGCAAGATTATTATATAATTCGTGAAAAATATCCAAAAATTTAAAGCACCTGGTATTCCCAGGCAGTCTCCCATCCATGTACTAACCTGGCCCAAACCTGCTTATATTCAGAGATCGGGCATTGACTCTATTTTTTGCCAAATTTATTATATACTAAGTGAAAAAATTCCAAAAGCTTAAAGCACCTGGTATTCCTTGGCGGTCTCTCATCCAAGTACTAACCAGACCTAAACCTGCTAAGATTCAGAGATCGGGCATTGACTCTTTTTTTTTTTTTTTTTTTGCAAGATTATTATATAATTTGTGAAAAATATCCAAAAATTTAAAGCACCTGGTATTCCCAGGCAGTCTCCCATCCATGTACTAACCTGGCCCAAACCTGCTTATATTCAGAGATCGGGCATTGACTCTATTTTTTGCCAAATTTATTATATACTAAGTGAAAAAATTCCAAAAGCTTAAAGCACCTGGTATTCCTTGGCGGTCTCTCATCCAAGTACTAACCAGACCTAAACCTGCTAAGATTCAGAGATCGGGCATTGACTCTTTTTTTTTTTTTTTTTTTTGCAAGATTATTATATAATTCGTGAAAAATATCCAAAAATTTAAAGCACCTGATATTCCCAGGCAGTCTCCCATCCATGTACTAACCTGGCGCAAACCTGCTTATATTCAGAGATCGGGCATTGACTCTATTTTTTGGCAAAATTATTATATACTAAGTGAAAAATTTCAAAAAAGCTTAGAGTACCTGGTATTCCCAGGCGGTCTCCCATCCAGGCACTAACCAGGCCCAAACCTGCTTAGCTTCCGAGATCAGACAAGATCGGGCATAGCCAGGCTGGTATGGCCATAAGCGAAGACTGCTGCAAAGAGAAGGCTATTTAAAGATCAGCCAATCTACTCGCCAGTACATTATAAAAGTAGGAAAGAAACCCCAAAAGCTTAAAGCACCTGGTATTCCTAGGCGGTCTCTCATCCAAGTACTAACCTGGCCCAAACCTGCTTATATTCAGAGATCGGGCATTGACTCTATTTTTTGCCAAATTTATTATATACTAAGTGAAAAAATTCCAAAAGCTTAAAGCACCTGGTATTCCTTGGCGGTCTATCATTCAAGTACTAACCAGACCTTAACCTGCTAAGATTCAGAGATCGGGCATTGACTTCTTCTTTTTTTTTTTTTTGCAAGATTATTATATAATTCGTGAAAAATATCCAAAAATTTAAAGCACCTGGTATTCCCAGGCAGTCTCCCATCCATGTACTAACCTGGCCCAAACCTGCTTATATTCAGAGATCGGGCATTGACTCTATTTTTTGCCAAATTTATTATATACTAAGTGAAAAAATTCCAAAAGCTTAAAGCACCTGGTATTCCTTGGCGGTCTCTCATCCAAGTACTAACCAGACCTAAACCTGCTAAGATTCAGAGATCGGGCATTGACTCTTTTTTTTTTTTTTTTTGCAAGATTATTATATAATTTGTGAAAAATATCCAAAAATTTAAAGCACCTGGTATTCCCAGGCAGTCTCCCATCCATGTACTAACCTGGCCCAAACCTGCTTATATTCAGAGATCGGGCATTGACTCTATTTTTTGCCAAATTTATTATATACTAAGTGAAAAAATTCCAAAAGCTTAAAGCACCTGGTATTCCTTGGCGGTCTCTCATCCAAGTACTAACCAGACCTAAACCTGCTAAGATTCAGAGATCGGGCATTGACTCTTTTTTTTTTTTTTTTTTTTTGCAAGATTATTATATAATTCGTGAAAAATATCCAAAAATTTAAAGCACCTGATATTCCCAGGCAGTCTCCCATCCATGTACTAACCTGGCGCAAACCTGCTTATATTCAGAGATCGGGCATTGACTCTATTTTTTGGCAAAATTATTATATACTAAGTGAAAAATTTCAAAAAAGCTTAGAGTACCTGGTATTCCCAGGCGGTCTCCCATCCAGGCACTAACCAGGCCCAAACCTGCTTAGCTTCCGAGATCAGACAAGATCGGGCATAGCCAGGCTGGTATGGCCATAAGCGAAGACTGCTGCAAAGAGAAGGCTATTTAAAGATCAGCCAATCTACTCGCCAGTACATTATAAAAGTAGGAAAGAAACCCCAAAAGCTTAAAGCACCTGGTATTCCTAGGCGGTCTCTCATCCAAGTACTAACCTGGCCCAAACCTGCTTATATTCAGAGATCGGGCATTGACTCTATTTTTTGCCAAATTTATTATATACTAAGTGAAAAAATTCCAAAAGCTTAAAGCACCTGGTATTCCTTGGCGGTCTATCATTCAAGTACTAACCAGACCTTAACCTGCTAAGATTCAGAGATCGGGCATTGACTTCTTCTTTTTTTTTTTTTTTTTGCAAGATTATTATATAATTCGTGAAAAATATCCAAAAATTTAAAGCACCTGGTATTCCCAGGCAGTCTCCCATCCATGTACTAACCTGGCCCAAACCTGCTTATATTCAGAGATCGGGCATTGACTCTATTTTTTGCCAAATTTATTATATACTAAGTGAAAAAATTCCAAAAGCTTAAAGCACCTGGTATTCCTTGGCGGTCTCTCATCCAAGTACTAACCAGACCTAAACCTGCTAAGATTCAGAGATCGGGCATTGACTCTTTTTTTTTTTTTTTTTTGCAAGATTATTATATAATTTGTGAAAAATATCCAAAAATTTAAAGCACCTGGTATTCCCAGGCAGTCTCCCATCCATGTACTAACCTGGCCCAAACCTGCTTATATTCAGAGATCGGGCATTGACTCTATTTTTTGCCAAATTTATTATATACTAAGTGAAAAAATTCCAAAAGCTTAAAGCACCTGGTATTCCTTGGCGGTCTCTCATCCAAGTACTAACCAGACCTAAACCTGCTAAGATTCAGAGATCGGGCATTGACTCTTTTTTTTTTTTTTTTTTTTGCAAGATTATTATATAATTCGTGAAAAATATCCAAAAATTTAAAGCACCTGATATTCCCAGGCAGTCTCCCATCCATGTACTAACCTGGCGCAAACCTGCTTATATTCAGAGATCGGGCATTGACTCTATTTTTTGGCAAAATTATTATATACTAAGTGAAAAATTTCAAAAAAGCTTACAGTACCTGGTATTCCCAGGCGGTCTCCCATCCAGGCACTAACCAGGCCCAAACCTGCTTAGCTTACGAGATCAGACAAGATCGGGCATAGCCAGGCTGGTATGGCCATAAGCGAAGACTGCTGCAAAGAGAAGGCTATTTAAAGATCAGCCAATCTACTCGCCAGTACATTATAAAAGTAGGAAAGAAACCCCAAAAGCTTAAAGCACCTGGTATTCCTAGGCGGTCTCTCATCCAAGTACTAACCTGGCCCAAACCTGCTTATATTCAGAGATCGGGCATTGACTCTATTTTTTGCCAAATTTATTATATACTAAGTGAAAAAATTCCAAAAGCTTAAAGCACCTGGTATTCCTTGGCGGTCTATCATTCAAGTACTAACCAGACCTTAACCTGCTAAGATTCAGAGATCGGGCATTGACTTCTTCTTTTTTTTTTTTTTTTTGCAAGATTATTATATAATTCGTGAAAAATATCCAAAAATTTAAAGCACCTGGTATTCCCAGGCAGTCTCCCATCCATGTACTAACCTGGCCCAAACCTGCTTATATTCAGAGATCGGGCATTGACTCTATTTTTTGCCAAATTTATTATATACTAAGTGAAAAAATTCCAAAAGCTTAAAGCACCTGGTATTCCTTGGCGGTCTCTCATCCAAGTACTAACCAGACCTAAACCTGCTAAGATTCAGAGATCGGGCATTGACTCTTTTTTTTTTTTTTTTTTGCAAGATTATTATATAATTTGTGAAAAATATCCAAAAATTTAAAGCACCTGGTATTCCCAGGCAGTCTCCCATCCATGTACTAACCTGGCCAAACCTGCTTATATTCAGAGATCGGGCATTGACTCTATTTTTTGCCAAATTTATTATATACTAAGTGAAAAATTCCAAAAGCTTAAAGCACCTGGTATTCCTTGGCGGTCTCTCATCCAAGTACTAACCAGACCTAAACCTGCTAAGATTCAGAGATCGGGCATTGACTCTTTTTTTTTTTTTTTTTTTTGCAAGATTATTATATAATTCGTGAAAAATATCCAAAAATTTAAAGCACCTGATATTCCCAGGCAGTCTCCCATCCATGTACTAACCTGGCGCAAACCTGCTTATATTCAGAGATCGGGCATTGACTCTATTTTTTGGCAAAATTATTATATACTAAGTGAAAAATTTCAAAAAAGCTTAAGTACCTGGTATTCCCAGGCGGTCTCCCATCCAGGCACTAACCAGGCCCAAACCTGCTTAGCTTCCGAGATCAGACAAGATCGGGCATAGCCAGGCTGGTATGGCCATAAGCGAAGACTGCTGCAAAGAGAAGGCTATTTAAAGATCAGCCAATCTACTCGCCAGTACATTATAAAAGTAGGAAAGAAACCCCAAAAGCTTAAAGCACCTGGTATTCCTAGGCGGTCTCTCATCCAAGTACTAACCTGGCCCAAACCTGCTTATATTCAGAGATCGGGCATTGACTCTATTTTTTGCCAAATTTATTATATACTAAGTGAAAAAATTCCAAAAGCTTAAAGCACCTGGTATTCCTTGGCGGTCTATCATTCAAGTACTAACCAGACCTTAACCTGCTAAGATTCAGAGATCGGGCATTGACTTCTTTTTTTTTTTTTTTGCAAGATTATTATATAATTCGTGAAAAATATCCAAAAATTTAAAGCACCTGGTATTCCCAGGCAGTCTCCCATCCATGTACTAACCTGGCCCAAACCTGCTTATATTCAGAGATCGGGCATTGACTCTATTTTTTGCCAAATTTATTATATACTAAGTGAAAAAATTCCAAAAGCTTAAAGCACCTGGTATTCCTTGGCGGTCTCTCATCCAAGTACTAACCAGACCTAAACCTGCTAAGATTCAGAGATCGGGCATTGACTCTTTTTTTTTTTTTTTTTTGCAAGATTATTATATAATTTGTGAAAAATATCCAAAAATTTAAAGCACCTGGTATTCCCAGGCAGTCTCCCATCCATGTACTAACCTGGCCCAAACCTGCTTATATTCAGAGATCGGGCATTGACTCTATTTTTTGCCAAATTTATTATATACTAAGTGAAAAAATTCCAAAAGCTTAAAGCACCTGGTATTCCTTGGCGGTCTCTCATCCAAGTACTAACCAGACCTAAACCTGCTAAGATTCAGAGATCGGGCATTGACTTTTTTTTTTTTTTTTTTTTTGCAAGATTATTATATAATTCGTGAAAAATATCCAAAAATTTAAAGCACCTGATATTCCCAGGCAGTCTCCCATCCATGTACTAACCTGGCGCAAACCTGCTTATATTCAGAGATCGGGCATTGACTCTATTTTTTGGCAAAATTATTATATACTAAGTGAAAAATTTCAAAAAGCTTAGAGTACCTGGTATTCCCAGGCGGTCTCCCATCCAGGCACTAACCAGGCCCAAACCTGCTTAGCTTCCGAGATCAGACAAGATCGGGCATAGCCAGGCTGGTATGGCCATAAGCGAAGACTGCTGCAAAGAGAAGGCTATTTAAAGATCAGCCAATCTACTCGCCAGTACATTATAAAAGTAGGAAAGAAACCCCAAAAGCTTAAAGCACCTGGTATTCCTAGGCGGTCTCTCATCCAAGTACTAACCTGGCCCAAACCTGCTTATATTCAGAGATCGGGCATTGACTCTATTTTTTGCCAAATTTATTATATACTAAGTGAAAAAATTCCAAAAGCTTAAAGCACCTGGTATTCCTTGGCGGTCTATCATTCAAGTACTAACCAGACCTTAAACCTGCTAAGATTCAGAGATCGGGCATTGACTTCTTCTTTTTTTTTTTTTTTTTGCAAGATTATTATATAATTCGTGAAAAATATCCAAAAATTTAAAGCACCTGGTATTCCCAGGCAGTCTCCCATCCATGTACTAACCTGGCCCAAACCTGCTTATATTCAGAGATCGGGCATTGACTCTATTTTTTGCCAAATTTATTATATACTAAGTGAAAAAATTCCAAAAGCTTAAAGCACCTGGTATTCCTTGGCGGTCTCTCATCCAAGTACTAACCAGACCTAAACCTGCTAAGATTCAGAGATCGGGCATTGACTCTTTTTTTTTTTTTTTTTGCAAGATTATTATATAATTTGTGAAAAATATCCAAAAATTTAAAGCACCTGGTATTCCCAGGCAGTCTCCCATCCATGTACTAACCTGGCCAAACCTGCTTATATTCAGAGATCGGGCATTGACTCTATTTTTTGCCAAATTTATTATATACTAAGTGAAAAAATTCCAAAAGCTTAAAGCACCTGGTATTCCTTGGCGGTCTCTCATCCAAGTACTAACCAGACCTAAACCTGCTAAGATTCAGAGATCGGGCATTGACTCTTTTTTTTTTTTTTTTTTTTTTTGCAAGATTATTATATAATTCGTGAAAAATATCCAAAAATTTAAAGCACCTGATATTCCCAGGCAGTCTCCCATCCATGTACTAACCTGGCGCAAACCTGCTTATATTCAGAGATCGGGCATTGACTCTATTTTTTGGCAAAATTATTATATACTAAGTGAAAAATTTCAAAAAAGCTTAGAGTACCTGGTATTCCCAGGCGGTCTCCATCCAGGCACTAACCAGGCCCAAACCTGCTTAGCTTCGAGATCAGACAAGATCGGGCATAGCCAGGCTGGTATGGCCATAAGCGAAGACTGCTGCAAAGAGAAGGCTATTTAAAGATCAGCCAATCTACTCGCCAGTACATTATAAAAGTAGGAAAGAAACCCCAAAAGCTTAAAGCACCTGGTATTCCTAGGCGGTCTCTCATCCAAGTACTAACCTGGCCCAAACCTGCTTATATTCAGAGATCGGGCATTGACTCTATTTTTTGCCAAATTTATTATATACTAAGTGAAAAAATTCCAAAAGCTTAAAGCACCTGGTATTCCTTGGCGGTCTATCATTCAAGTACTAACCAGACCTTAACCTGCTAAGATTCAGAGATCGGGCATTGACTTCTTTTTTTTTTTTTTTTTTTGCAAGATTATTATATAATTCGTGAAAAATATCCAAAAATTTAAAGCACCTGGTATTCCCAGGCAGTCTCCCATCCATGTACTAACCTGGCCCAAACCTGCTTATATTCAGAGATCGGGCATTGACTCTATTTTTTGCCAAATTTATTATATACTAAGTGAAAAAATTCCAAAAGCTTAAAGCACCTGGTATTCCTTGGCGGTCTCTCATCCAAGTACTAACCAGACCTAAACCTGCTAAGATTCAGAGATCGGGCATTGACTCTTTTTTTTTTTTTTTTTTTGCAAGATTATTATATAATTTGTGAAAAATATCCAAAAATTTAAAGCACCTGGTATTCCCAGGCAGTCTCCCATCCATGTACTAACCTGGCCCAAACCTGCTTATATTCAGAGATCGGGCATTGACTCTATTTTTTGCCAAATTTATTATATACTAAGTGAAAAAATTCCAAAAGCTTAAAGCACCTGGTATTCCTTGGCGGTCTCTCATCCAAGTACTAACCAGACCTAAACCTGCTAAGATTCAGAGATCGGGCATTGACTCTTTTTTTTTTTTTTTTTTTTGCAAGATTATTATATAATTCGTGAAAAATATCCAAAAATTTAAAGCACCTGATATTCCCAGGCAGTCTCCCATCCATGTACTAACCTGGCGCAAACCTGCTTATATTCAGAGATCGGGCATTGACTCTATTTTTTGGCAAAATTATTATATACTAAGTGAAAAATTTCAAAAAAGCTTAGAGTACCTGGTATTCCCAGGCGGTCTCCCATCCAGGCACTAACCAGGCCCAAACCTGCTTAGCTTCCGAGATCAGACAAGATCGGGCATAGCCAGGCTGGTATGGCCATAAGCGAAGACTGCTGCAAAGAGAAGGCTATTTAAAGATCAGCCAATCTACTCGCCAGTACATTATAAAAGTAGGAAAGAAACCCCAAAAGCTTAAAGCACCTGGTATTCCTAGGCGGTCTCTCATCCAAGTACTAACCTGGCCCAAACCTGCTTATATTCAGAGATCGGGCATTGACTCTATTTTTTGCCAAATTTATTATATACTAAGTGAAAAAATTCCAAAAGCTTAAAGCACCTGGTATTCCTTGGCGGTCTATCATTCAAGTACTAACCAGACCTTAACCTGCTAAGATTCAGAGATCGGGCATTGACTTCTTCTTTTTTTTTTTTTTTTGCAAGATTATTATATAATTCGTGAAAAATATCCAAAAATTTAAAGCACCTGGTATTCCCAGGCAGTCTCCCATCCATGTACTAACCTGGCCCAAACCTGCTTATATTCAGAGATCGGGCATTGACTCTATTTTTTGCCAAATTTATTATATACTAAGTGAAAAAATTCCAAAAGCTTAAAGCACCTGGTATTCCTTGGCGGTCTCTCATCCAAGTACTAACCAGACCTAAACCTGCTAAGATTCAGAGATCGGGCATTGACTCTTTTTTTTTTTTTTTTTTGCAAGATTATTATATAATTTGTGAAAAATATCCAAAAATTTAAAGCACCTGGTATTCCCAGGCAGTCTCCCATCCATGTACTAACCTGGCCCAAACCTGCTTATATTCAGAGATCGGGCATTGACTCTATTTTTTGCCAAATTTATTATATACTAAGTGAAAAAATTCCAAAAGCTTAAAGCACCTGGTATTCCTTGGCGGTCTCTCATCCAAGTACTAACCAGACCTAAACCTGCTAAGATTCAGAGATCGGGCATTGACTCTTTTTTTTTTTTTTTTTTTTGCAAGATTATTATATAATTCGTGAAAAATATCCAAAAATTTAAAGCACCTGATATTCCCAGGCAGTCTCCCATCCATGTACTAACCTGGCGCAAACCTGCTTATATTCAGAGATCGGGCATTGACTCTATTTTTTGGCAAAATTATTATATACTAAGTGAAAAATTTCAAAAAGCTTAGAGTACCTGGTATTCCCAGGCGGTCTCCCATCCAGGCACTAACCAGGCCCAAACCTGCTTAGCTTCCGAGATCAGACAAGATCGGGCATAGCCAGGCTGGTATGGCCATAAGCGAAGACTGCTGCAAAGAGAAGGCTATTTAAAGATCAGCCAATCTACTCGCCAGTACATTATAAAAGTAGGAAAGAAACCCCAAAAGCTTAAAGCACCTGGTATTCCTAGGCGGTCTCTCATCCAAGTACTAACCTGGCCCAAACCTGCTTATATTCAGAGATCGGGCATTGACTCTATTTTTTGCCAAATTTATTATATACTAAGTGAAAAAATTCCAAAAGCTTAAAGCACCTGGTATTCCTTGGCGGTCTATCATTCAAGTACTAACCAGACCTTAACCTGCTAAGATTCAGAGATCGGGCATTGACTTCTTTTTTTTTTTTTTTTTTGCAAGATTATTATATAATTCGTGAAAAATATCCAAAAATTTAAAGCACCTGGTATTCCCAGGCAGTCTCCCATCCATGTACTAACCTGGCCCAAACCTGCTTATATTCAGAGATCGGGCATTGACTCTATTTTTTGCCAAATTTATTATATACTAAGTGAAAAAATTCCAAAAGCTTAAAGCACCTGGTATTCCTTGGCGGTCTCTCATCCAAGTACTAACCAGACCTAAACCTGCTAAGATTCAGAGATCGGGCATTGACTCTTTTTTTTTTTTTTTTTTGCAAGATTATTATATAATTTGTGAAAAATATCCAAAAATTTAAAGCACCTGGTATTCCCAGGCAGTCTCCCATCCATGTACTAACCTGGCCCAAACCTGCTTATATTCAGAGATCGGGCATTGACTCTATTTTTTGCCAAATTTATTATATACTAAGTGAAAAAATTCCAAAAGCTTAAAGCACCTGGTATTCCTTGGCGGTCTCTCATCCAAGTACTAACCAGACCTAAACCTGCTAAGATTCAGAGATCGGGCATTGACTCTTTTTTTTTTTTTTTTTTGCAAGATTATTATATAATTCGTGAAAAATATCCAAAAATTTAAAGCACCTGATATTCCCAGGCAGTCTCCCATCCATGTACTAACCTGGCGCAAACCTGCTTATATTCAGAGATCGGGCATTGACTCTATTTTTTGGCAAAATTATTATATACTAAGTGAAAAATTTCAAAAAGCTTAGAGTACCTGGTATTCCCAGGCGGTCTCCCATCCAGGCACTAACCAGGCCCAAACCTGCTTAGCTTCCGAGATCAGACAAGATCGGGCATAGCCAGGCTGGTATGGCCATAAGCGAAGACTGCTGCAAAGAGAAGGCTATTTAAAGATCAGCCAATCTACTCGCCAGTACATTATAAAAGTAGGAAAGAAACCCCAAAAGCTTAAAGCACCTGGTATTCCTAGGCGGTCTCTCATCCAAGTACTAACCTGGCCCAAACCTGCTTATATTCAGAGATCGGGCATTGACTCTATTTTTTGCCAAATTTATTATATACTAAGTGAAAAAATTCCAAAAGCTTAAAGCACCTGGTATTCCTTGGCGGTCTATCATTCAAGTACTAACCAGACCTTAACCTGCTAAGATTCAGAGATCGGGCATTGACTTCTTTTTTTTTTTTTTTTTTGCAAGATTATTATATAATTCGTGAAAAATATCCAAAAATTTAAAGCACCTGGTATTCCCAGGCAGTCTCCCATCCATGTACTAACCTGGCCCAAACCTGCTTATATTCAGAGATCGGGCATTGACTCTATTTTTTGCCAAATTTATTATATACTAAGTGAAAAAATTCCAAAAGCTTAAAGCACCTGGTATTCCTTGGCGGTCTCTCATCCAAGTACTAACCAGACCTAAACCTGCTAAGATTCAGAGATCGGGCATTGACTCTTTTTTTTTTTTTTTTTGCAAGATTATTATATAATTTGTGAAAAATATCCAAAAATTTAAAGCACCTGGTATTCCCAGGCAGTCTCCCATCCATGTACTAACCTGGCCAAACCTGCTTATATTCAGAGATCGGGCATTGACTCTATTTTTTGCCAAATTTATTATATACTAAGTGAAAAAATTCCAAAAGCTTAAAGCACCTGGTATTCCTTGGCGGTCTCTCATCCAAGTACTAACCAGACCTAAACCTGCTAAGATTCAGAGATCGGGCATTGACTCTTTTTTTTTTTTTTTTTTTTGCAAGATTATTATATAATTCGTGAAAAATATCCAAAAATTTAAAGCACCTGATATTCCCAGGCAGTCTCCCATCCATGTACTAACCTGGCGCAAACCTGCTTATATTCAGAGATCGGGCATTGACTCTATTTTTTGGCAAAATTATTATATACTAAGTGAAAAATTTCAAAAAAGCTTACAGTACCTGGTATTCCCAGGCGGTCTCCCATCCAGGCACTAACCAGGCCAAACCTGCTTAGCTTCCGAGATCAGACAAGATCGGGCATAGCCAGGCTGGTATGGCCATAAGCGAAGACTGCTGCAAAGAGAAGGCTATTTAAAGATCAGCCAATCTACTCGCCAGTACATTATAAAAGTAGGAAAGAAACCCCAAAAGCTTAAAGCACCTGGTATTCCTAGGCGGTCTCTCATCCAAGTACTAACCTGGCCCAAACCTGCTTATATTCAGAGATCGGGCATTGACTCTATTTTTTGCCAAATTTATTATATACTAAGTGAAAAAATTCCAAAAGCTTAAAGCACCTGGTATTCCTTGGCGGTCTATCATTCAAGTACTAACCAGACCTTAACCTGCTAAGATTCAGAGATCGGGCATTGACTTCTTCTTTTTTTTTTTTTTTTTTGCAAGATTATTATATAATTCGTGAAAAATATCCAAAAATTTAAAGCACCTGGTATTCCCAGGCAGTCTCCCATCCATGTACTAACCTGGCCCAAACCTGCTTATATTCAGAGATCGGGCATTGACTCTATTTTTTGCCAAATTTATTATATACTAAGTGAAAAAATTCCAAAAGCTTAAAGCACCTGGTATTCCTTGGCGGTCTCTCATCCAAGTACTAACCAGACCTAAACCTGCTAAGATTCAGAGATCGGGCATTGACTCTTTTTTTTTTTTTTTTTTTGCAAGATTATTATATAATTTGTGAAAAATATCCAAAAATTTAAAGCACCTGGTATTCCCAGGCAGTCTCCCATCCATGTACTAACCTGGCCCAAACCTGCTTATATTCAGAGATCGGGCATTGACTCTATTTTTTGCCAAATTTATTATATACTAAGTGAAAAAATTCCAAAAGCTTAAAGCACCTGGTATTCCTTGGCGGTCTCTCATCCAAGTACTAACCAGACCTAAACCTGCTAAGATTCAGAGATCGGGCATTGACTCTTTTTTTTTTTTTTTTTTTTGCAAGATTATTATATAATTCGTGAAAAATATCCAAAAATTTAAAGCACCTGATATTCCCAGGCAGTCTCCCATCCATGTACTAACCTGGCGCAAACCTGCTTATATTCAGAGATCGGGCATTGACTCTATTTTTTGGCAAAATTATTATATACTAAGTGAAAAATTTCAAAAAGCTTAAAGTACCTGGTATTCCCAGGCGGTCTCCCATCCAGGCACTAACCAGGCCCAAACCTGCTTAGCTTCGAGATCAGACAAGATCGGGCATAGCCAGGCTTTGCTGCAAAGAGAAAAGATATTTTAAAAAAAAGTCCAAAAAAAAGCACCAAAGACATAAGCTTAAAGCACCTCTCCCATCCATGTACTAACCTGGCCCAAACCTGCTTATATTCAGAGATCGGGCATTGACTCTATTTTTTGCCAAATTTATTATATACTAAGTGAAAAAATTCCAAAAGCTTAAAGCACCTGGTATTCCTTGGCGGTCTCTCATCAAGTACTAACCAGACCTTAACCTGCTAAGATTCAGAGATCGGGCATTGACTTCTTCTTTTTTTTTTTTTTTTTTGCAAGATTATTATATAATTCGTGAAAAATATCCAAAAATTTAAAGCACCTGGTATTCCCAGGCAGTCTCCCATCCATGTACTAACCTGGCCCAAACCTGCTTATATTCAGAGATCGGGCATTGACTCTATTTTTTGCCAAATTTATTATATACTAAGTGAAAAAATTCCAAAAGCTTAAAGCACCTGGTATTCCTTGGCGGTCTCTCATCCAAGTACTAACCAGACCTAAACCTGCTAAGATTCAGAGATCGGGCATTGACTCTATTTTTTTTTTTTTTTTGCAAGATTATTATAATTTGTGAAAAATATCCAAAAATTTAAAGCACCTGGTATTCCCAGGCAGTCTCCATCCATGTACTAACCTGGCCCAAACCTGCTTATATTCAGAGATCGGGCATTGACTCTATTTTTTGCCAAATTTATTATATACTAAGTGAAAAAATTCCAAAAGCTTAAAGCACCTGGTATTCCTTGGCGGTCTCTCATCCAAGTACTAACCAGACCTAAACCTGCTAAGATTCAGAGATCGGGCATTGACTCTTTTTTTTTTTTTTTTTTTTTGCAAGATTATTATATAATTCGTGAAAAATATCCAAAAATTTAAAGCACCTGATATTCCCAGGCAGTCTCCCATCCATGTACTAACCTGGCGCAAACCTGCTTATATTCAGAGATCGGGCATTGACTCTATTTTTGGCAAAATTATTATATACTAAGTGAAAAATTTCAAAAAAGCTTAGAGTACCTGGCATTCCCAGGCGGTCTCCCATCCAGGCACTAACCAGGCCCAAACCTGCTTAGCTTCCGAGATCAGACAAGATCGGGCATAGCCAGGCTGGTATGGCCATAAGCGAAGACTGCTGCAAAGAGAAGGCTATTTAAAGATCAGCCAATCTACTCGCCAGTACATTATAAAAGTAGGAAAGAAACCCCAAAAGCTTAAAGCACCTGGTATTCCTAGGCGGTCTCTCATCCAAGTACTAACCTGGCCCAAACCTGCTTATATTCAGAGATCGGGCATTGACTCTATTTTTGCCAAATTTATTATATACTAAGTGAAAAAATTCCAAAAGCTTAAAGCACCTGGTATTCCTTGGCGGTCTATCATTCAAGTACTAACCAGACCTAACCTGCTAAGATTCAGAGATCGGGCATTGACTTCTTCTTTTTTTTTTTTTTTTGCAAGATTATTATATAATTCGTGAAAAATATCCAAAAATTTAAAGCACCTGGTATTCCCAGGCAGTCTCCCATCCATGTACTAACCTGGCCCAAACCTGCTTATATTCAGAGATCGGGCATTGACTCTATTTTTTGCCAAATTTATTATATACTAAGTGAAAAAATTCCAAAAGCTTAAAGCACCTGGTATTCCTTGGCGGTCTCTCATCCAAGTACTAACCAGACCTAAACCTGCTAAGATTCAGAGATCGGGCATTGACTCTTTTTTTTTTTTTTTTTTGCAAATTTATATAATTTGTGAAAAATATCCAAAAATTTAAAGCACCTGGTATTCCCAGGCAGTCTCCCATCCATGTACTAACCTGGCCCAAACCTGCTTATATTCAGAGATCGGGCATTGACTCTATTTTTTGCCAAATTTATTATATACTAAGTGAAAAAATTCCAAAAGCTTAAAGCACCTGGTATTCCTTGGCGGTCTCTCATCCAAGTACTAACCAGACCTAAACCTGCTAAGATTCAGAGATCGGGCATTGACTCTTTTTTTTTTTTTTTTTTTGCAAGATTTATATAATTCGTGAAAAATATCCAAAAATTTAAAGCACCTGATATTCCCAGGCAGTCTCCCATCCATGTACTAACCTGGCGCAAACCTGCTTATATTCAGAGATCGGGCATTGACTCTATTTTTTGGCAAAATTATTATATACTAAGTGAAAAATTTCAAAAAAGCTTAGAGTACCTGGTATTCCCAGGCGGTCTCCCATCCAGGCACTAACCAGGCCCAAACCTGCTTAGCTTCCGAGATCAGACAAGATCGGGCATAGCCAGGCTGGTATGGCCATAAGCGAAGACTGCTGCAAAGAGAAGGCTATTTAAAGATCAGCCAATCTACTCGCCAGTACATTATAAAAGTAGGAAAGAAACCCCAAAAGCTTAAAGCACCTGGTATTCCTAGGCGGTCTCTCATCCAAGTACTAACCTGGCCCAAACCTGCTTATATTCAGAGATCGGGCATTGACTCTATTTTTTGCCAAATTTATTATATACTAAGTGAAAAAATTCCAAAAGCTTAAAGCACCTGGTATTCCTTGGCGGTCTATCATTCAAGTACTAACCAGACCTTAACCTGCTAAGATTCAGAGATCGGGCATTGACTTCTTCTTTTTTTTTTTTTTTTGCAAGATTATTATATAATTCGTGAAAAATATCCAAAAATTTAAAGCACCTGGTATTCCCAGGCAGTCTCCCATCCATGTACTAACCTGGCCCAAACCTGCTTATATTCAGAGATCGGGCATTGACTCTATTTTTTGCCAAATTTATTATATACTAAGTGAAAAATTCCAAAAGCTTAAAGCACCTGGTATTCCTTGGCGGTCTCTCATCCAAGTACTAACCAGACCTAAACCTGCTAAGATTCAGAGATCGGGCATTGACTCTTTTTTTTTTTTTTTTTTTTGCAAGATTATTATATAATTCGTGAAAAATATCCAAAAATTAAAGCACCTGGTATTCCCAGGCAGTCTCCCATCCATGTACTAACCTGGCGCAAACCTGCTTATATTCAGAGATCGGGCATTGACTCTATTTTTTGCAATTTATTATATACTAAGTGAAAAAATTCCAAAAGCTTAAAGCACCTGGTATTCCTTGGCGGTCTCTCATCCAAGTACTAACCAGACCTAAACCTGCTAAGATTCAGAGATCGGGCATTGTTCTCTTTTTTTTTTTTTTTTGCAAGATTATTATATAATTTGTGAAAAATATCCAAAAATTTAAAGCACCTGGTATTCCCAGGCAGTCTCCCATCCATGTACTAACCTGGCCCAAACCTGCTTATATTCAGAGATCGGGCATTGACTCTATTTTTTGCCAAATTTATTATATACTAAGTGAAAAAATTCCAAAAGCTTAAAGCACCTGGTATTCCTTGGCGGTCTCTCATCCAAGTACTAACCAGACCTAAACCCTGCTAAGATTCAGAGATCGGGCATTGACTCTTTTTTTTTTTTTTTTTTTTGCAAGATTATTATATAATTCGTGAAAAATATCCAAAAATTTAAAGCACCTGATATTCCCAGGCAGTCTCCCATCCATGTACTAACCTGGCGCAAACCTGCTTATATTCAGAGATCGGGCATTGACTCTATTTTTGGCAAAATTATTATATACTAAGTGAAAAATTTCAAAAAAGCTTACAGTACCTGGTATTCCCAGGCGGTCTCCCATCCAGGCACTAACCAGCCCAAACCTGCTTAGCTTCCGAGATCAGACAAGATCGGGCATAGCCAGGCTGGTATGGCCATAAGCGAAGACTGCTGCAAAGAGAAGGCTATTTAAAGATCAGCCAATCTACTCGCCAGTACATTATAAAAGTAGGAAAGAAACCCCAAAGCTTAAAGCACCTGGTATTCCTAGGCGGTCTCTCATCCAAGTACTAACCTGGCCCAAACCTGCTTATATTCAGAGATCGGGCATTGACTCTATTTTTTGCCAAATTTATTATATACTAAGTGAAAAAATTCCAAAAGCTTAAAGCACCTGGTATTCCTTGGCGGTCTATCATTCAAGTACTAACCAGACCTAACCTGCTAAGATTCAGAGATCGGGCATTGACTTCTTCTTTTTTTTTTTTTTTGCAAGATTATTATATAATTCGTGAAAAAATATCCAAAAATTTAAAGCACCTGGTATTCCCAGGCAGTCTCCCATCCATGTACTAACCTGGCCCAAACCTGCTTATATTCAGAGATCGGGCATTGACTCTATTTTTTGCCAAATTTATTATATACTAAGTGAAAAAATTCCAAAAGCTTAAAGCACCTGGTATTCCTTGGCGGTCTCTCATCCAAGTACTAACCAGACCTAAACCTGCTAAGATTCAGAGATCGGGCATTGACTCTTTTTTTTTTTTTTTTTGCAAGATTATTATATAATTCGTGAAAAATATCCAAAAATTTAAAGCACCTGGTATTCCCAGGCAGTCTCCCATCCATGTACTAACCTGGCCCAAACCTGCTTATATTCAGAGATCGGGCATTGACTCTATTTTTTGCCAAATTTATTATATACTAAGTGAAAAAATTCCAAAAGCTTAAAGCACCTGGTATTCCTTGGCGGTCTCTCATCCAAGTACTAACCAGACCTAAACCTGCTAAGATTCAGAGATCGGGCATTGACTCTTTTTTTTTTTTTTTTTGCAAGATTATTATATAATTCGTGAAAAATATCCAAAATTTAAAGCACCTGGTATTCCCAGGCAGTCTCCCATCCATGTACTAACCTGGCCAAACCTGCTTATATTCAGAGATCGGGCATTGACTCTTTTTTTTTTTTTTTTTTTTTGCAAGATTATTATATAATTCGTGAAAATATCCAAAAATTTAAAGCACCTGGTATTCCCAGCAGTCTCCCATCCATGTACTAACCTGGCCAAACCTGCTTATATTCAGAGATCGGGCATTGACTCTATTTTTTGGCAAATTATTATATACTAAGTGAAAAATTTCAAAAAAAGCTTACAGCACCTGGTATTCCCAGGCGGTCTCCCATCCAGGTACTAACCTGGCCCAAACCTGCTTAGCTTACGAGATCAGACAAGATCGGGCATAGCCAGGCTGGTATGGCCATAAGCGAAGACTGCTGCAAAGAGAAGGCTATTTAAAGATCAGCCAATCTACTCGCAGTACATTATAAAAGAGGAAAGAAACCCAAAAGCTTAAAGCACCTGGTATTCCTAGGCGGTCTCTCATCCAAGTACTAACCTGGCCCAAACCTGCTTATATTCAGAGATCGGGCATTGACTCTATTTTTTGCCAAATTTATTATATACTAAGTGAAAAAATTCCAAAAGCTTAAAGCACCTGGTATTCCTTGGCGGTCTCTCATCCAAGTACTAACCAGACCTAACCTGCTAAGATTCAGAGATCGGGCATTGACTTCTTCTTTTTTTTTTTTTTTTTGCAAGATTATTATATAAATTCGTGAAAAATATCCAAAAATTTAAAGCACCTGGTATTCCCAGGCAGTCTCCCATCCATGTACTAACCTGGCCCAAACCTGCTTATATTCAGAGATCGGGCATTGACTCTATTTTTTGCCAAATTTATTATATACTAAGTGAAAAAATTCCAAAAGCTTAAAGCACCTGGTATTCCTTGGCGGTCTCTCATCCAAGTACTAACCAGACCTAAACCTGCTAAGATTCAGAGATCGGGCATTGACTCTTTTTTTTTTTTTTTTTGCAAGATTATTATATAATTTGTGAAAAATATCCAAAAATTTAAAGCACCTGGTATTCCCAGGCAGTCTCCCATCCATGTACTAACCTGGCCCAAACCTGCTTATATTCAGAGATCGGGCATTGACTCTATTTTTTGCCAAATTTATTATATACTAAGTGAAAAAATTCCAAAAGCTTAAAGCACCTGGTATTCCTTGGCGGTCTCTCATCCAAGTACTAACCAGACCTAAACCTGCTAAGATTCAGAGATCGGGCATTGACTCTTTTTTTTTTTTTTTTTTTTGCAAGATTATTATATAATTCGTGAAAAATATCCAAAAATTTAAAGCACCTGATATTCCCAGGCAGTCTCCCATCCATGTACTAACCTGGCGCAAACCTGCTTATATTCAGAGATCGGGCATTGACTCTATTTTTTGGCAAAATTATTATATACTAAGTGAAAAATTTCAAAATAGCTTAAGTACCTGGCATTCCAGGCGGTCTCCCATCCAGGCACTAACCAGGCCCAAACCTGCTTAGCTTCGAGATCAGACAAGATCGGGCATAGCCAGGCTGGTATGGCCATAAGCGAAGACTGCTGCAAAGAGAAGGCTATTTAAAGATCAGCCAATCTACTCGCCAGTACATTATAAAAGTAGGAAAGAAACCCCAAAAGCTTAAAGCACCTGGTATTCCTAGGCGGTCTCTCATCCAAGTACTAACCTGGCCCAAACCTGCTTATATTCAGAGATCGGGCATTGACTCTATTTTTTGCCAAATTTATTATATACTAAGTGAAAAAATTCCAAAAGCTTAAAGCACCTGGTATTCCTTGGCGGTCTATCATTCAAGTACTAACCAGACCTTAAACCTGCTAAGATTCAGAGATCGGGCATTGACTTCTTTTTTTTTTTTTTTTTGCAAGATTATTATATAATTGTGAAAAATATCCAAAAATTTAAAGCACCTGGTATTCCCAGGCAGTCTCCCATCCATGTACTAACCTGGCCCAAACCTGCTTATATTCAGAGATCGGGCATTGACTCTATTTTTTGCCAAATTTATTATATACTAAGTGAAAAAATTCCAAAAGCTTAAAGCACCTGGTATTCCTTGGCGGTCTCTCATCCAAGTACTAACCAGACCTAAACCTGCTAAGATTCAGAGATCGGGCATTGACTCTTTTTTTTTTTTTTTTTTTGCAAGATTATTATATAATTCGTGAAAAATATCCAAAAATTTAAAGCACCTGATATTCCCAGGCAGTCTCCCATCCATGTACTAACCTGGCGCAAACCTGCTTATATTCAGAGATCGGGCATTGACTCTATTTTTTGGCAAAATTATTATATACTAAGTGAAAAATTTCAAAATAGCTTAGAGTACCTGGTATTCCCAGGCGGTCTCCCATCCAGGCACTAACCAGGCCCAAACCTGCTTAGCTTCCGAGATCAGACAAGATCGGGCATAGCCAGGCTGGTATGGCCATAAGCGAAGACTGCTGCAAAGAGAAGGCTATTTAAAGATCAGCCAATCTACTCGCCAGTACATTATAAAAGTAGGAAAAAAACCCAAAAGCTTAAAGCACCTGGTATTCCTAGGCGGTCTCTCATCCAAGTACTAACCTGGCCCAAACCTGCTTATATTCAGAGATCGGGCATTGACTCTATTTTTTGCCAAATTTATTATATACTAAGTGAAAAAATTCCAAAAGCTTAAAGCACCTGGTATTCCTTGGCGGTCTATCATTCAAGTACTAACCAGACCTTAACCTGCTAAGATTCAGAGATCGGGCATTGACTTCTTTTTTTTTTTTTTTGCAAGATTATTATATAATTCGTGAAAAATATCCAAAAATTTAAAGCACCTGGTATTCCCAGGCAGTCTCCCATCCATGTACTAACCTGGCCCAAACCTGCTTATATTCAGAGATCGGGCATTGACTCTATTTTTTGCCAAATTTATTATATACTAAGTGAAAAAATTCCAAAAGCTTAAAGCACCTGGTATTCCTTGGCGGTCTCTCATCCAAGTACTAACCAGACCTAAACCTGCTAAGATTCAGAGATCGGGCATTGACTCTTTTTTTTTTTTTTTTTGCAAGATTATTATATAATTCGTGAAAAATATCCAAAAATTTAAAGCACCTGATATTCCCAGGCAGTCTCCCATCCATGTACTAACCTGGCGCAAACCTGCTTATATTCAGAGATCGGGCATTGACTCTATTTTTTGGCAAAATTATTATATACTAAGTGAAAAATTTCAAAAAGCTTAGAGTACCTGGTATTCCCAGGCGGTCTCCCATCCAGGCACTAACCAGGCCCAAACCTGCTTAGCTTCCGAGATCAGACAAGATCGGGCATAGCCAGGCTGGTATGGCCATAAGCGAAGACTGCTGCAAAGAGAAGGCTATTTAAAGATCAGCCAATCTACTCGCCAGTACATTATAAAAGTAGGAAAGAAACCCCAAAAGCTTAAAGCACCTGGTATTCCTAGGCGGTCTCTCATCCAAGTACTAACCTGGCCCAAACCTGCTTATATTCAGAGATCGGGCATTGACTCTATTTTTTGCCAAATTTATTATATACTAAGTGAAAAAATTCCAAAAGCTTAAAGCACCTGGTATTCCTTGGCGGTCTATCATTCAAGTACTAACCAGACCTTAACCTGCTAAGATTCAGAGATCGGGCATTGACTTCTTTTTTTTTTTTTTTTGCAAGATTATTATATAATTCGTGAAAAATATCCAAAAATTTAAAGCACCTGGTATTCCCAGGCAGTCTCCCATCCATGTACTAACCTGGCCCAAACCTGCTTATATTCAGAGATCGGGCATTGACTCTATTTTTTGCCAAATTTATTATATACTAAGTGAAAAAATTCCAAAAGCTTAAAGCACCTGGTATTCCTTGGCGGTCTCTCATCCAAGTACTAACCAGACCTAAACCTGCTAAGATTCAGAGATCGGGCATTGACTCTTTTTTTTTTTTTTTTTTTGCAAGATTATTATATAATTCGTGAAAAATATCCAAAAATTTAAAGCACCTGATATTCCCAGGCAGTCTCCCATCCATGTACTAACCTGGCGCAAACCTGCTTATATTCAGAGATCGGGCATTGACTCTATTTTTTGGCAAAATTATTATATACTAAGTGAAAAATTTCAAAAAGCTTAGAGTACCTGGCATTCCCAGGCGGTCTCCCATCCAGGCACTAACCAGGCCCAAACCTGCTTAGCTTCGAGATCAGACAAGATCGGGCATAGCCAGGCTGGTATGGCCATAAGCGAAGACTGCTGCAAAGAGAAGGCTATTTAAAGATCAGCCAATCTACTCGCCAGTACATTATAAAAGTAGGAAAGAAACCCCAAAAGCTTAAAGCACCTGGTATTCCTAGGCGGTCTCTCATCCAAGTACTAACCTGGCCCAAACCTGCTTATATTCAGAGATCGGGCATTGACTCTATTTTTTGCCAAATTTATTATATACTAAGTGAAAAAATTCCAAAAGCTTAAAGCACCTGGTATTCCTTGGCGGTCTATCATTCAAGTACTAACCAGACCTTAACCTGCTAAGATTCAGAGATCGGGCATTGACTTCTTCTTTTTTTTTTTTTTTTGCAAGATTATTATATAATTCGTGAAAAATATCCAAAAATTTAAAGCACCTGGTATTCCCAGGCAGTCTCCCATCCATGTACTAACCTGGCCCAAACCTGCTTATATTCAGAGATCGGGCATTGACTCTATTTTTTGCCAAATTTATTATATACTAAGTGAAAAAATTCCAAAAGCTTAAAGCACCTGGTATTCCTTGGCGGTCTCTCATCCAAGTACTAACCAGACCTAAACCTGCTAAGATTCAGAGATCGGGCATTGACTCTTTTTTTTTTTTTTTTTTGCAAGATTATTATATAATTGTGAAAAATATCCAAAAAGTTAAAGCACCTGGTATTCCCAGGCAGTCTCCCATCCATGTACTAACCAGGCCCAAACCTGCTTAGCTTCCGAGATCAGACAAGATCGGGCATAGCCAGGCTGGTATGGCCATAAGCGAAGACTGCTGCAAAGAGAAGGCTATTTAAAGATCAGCCAATCTACTCGCCAGTACATTATAAAAGTAGGAAAGAAACCCCAAAAGCTTAAAGCACCTGGTATTCCTAGGCGGTCTCTCATCCAAGTACTAACCTGGCCCAAACCTGCTTATATTCAGAGATCGGGCATTGACTCTATTTTTTGCCAAATTTATTATATACTAAGTGAAAAAATTCCAAAAGCTTAAAGCACCTGGTATTCCTTGGCGGTCTATCATTCAAGTACTAACCAGACCTTAACCTGCTAAGATTCAGAGATCGGGCATTGACTTCTTCTTTTTTTTTTTTTTTGCAAGATTATTATATAATTCGTGAAAAATATCCAAAAATTTAAAGCACCTGGTATTCCCAGGCAGTCTCCCATCCATGTACTAACCTGGCCCAAACCTGCTTATATTCAGAGATCGGGCATTGACTCTATTTTTTGCCAAATTTATTATATACTAAGTGAAAAAATTCCAAAAGCTTAAAGCACCTGGTATTCCTTGGCGGTCTCTCATCCAAGTACTAACCAGACCTAAACCTGCTAAGATTCAGAGATCGGGCATTGACTCTTTTTTTTTTTTTTTTTGCAAGATTATTATATAATTCGTGAAAAATATCCAAAAATTTAAAGCACCTGATATTCCCAGGCAGTCTCCCATCCATGTACTAACCTGGCGCAAACCTGCTTATATTCAGAGATCGGGCATTGACTCTATTTTTTGGCAAAATTATTATATACTAAGTGAAAAATTTCAAAATAGCTTAGAGTACCTGGCATTCCCAGGCGGTCTCCCATCCAGGCACTAACCAGGCCCAAACCTGCTTAGCTTCCGAGATCAGACAAGATCGGGCATAGCCAGGCTGGTATGGCCATAAGCGAAGACTGCTGCAAAGAGAAGGCTATTTAAAGATCAGCCAATCTACTCGCCAGTACATTATAAAAGTAGGAAAGAAACCCCAAAAGCTTAAAGCACCTGGTATTCCTAGGCGGTCTCTCATCCAAGTACTAACCTGGCCCAAACCTGCTTATATTCAGAGATCGGGCATTGACTCTATTTTTTGCCAAATTTATTATATACTAAGTGAAAAAATTCCAAAAGCTTAAAGCACCTGGTATTCCTTGGCGGTCTATCATTCAAGTACTAACCAGACCTTAACCTGCTAAGATTCAGAGATCGGGCATTGACTTCTTCTTTTTTTTTTTTTTTTGCAAGATTATTATATAATTCGTGAAAAATATCCAAAAATTTAAAGCACCTGGTATTCCCAGGCAGTCTCCCATCCATGTACTAACCTGGCCCAAACCTGCTTATATTCAGAGATCGGGCATTGACTCTATTTTTTGCCAAATTTATTATATACTAAGTGAAAAAATTCCAAAAGCTTAAAGCACCTGGTATTCCTTGGCGGTCTCTCATCCAAGTACTAACCAGACCTAAACCTGCTAAGATTCAGAGATCGGGCATTGACTCTTTTTTTTTTTTTTTTTTGCAAGATTATTATATAATTTGTGAAAAATATCCAAAAATTTAAAGCACCTGGTATTCCCAGGCAGTCTCCCATCCATGTACTAACCTGGCCCAAACCTGCTTAGCTTCCGAGATCAGACAAGATCGGGCATAGCCAGGCTGGTATGGCCATAAGCGAAGACTGCTGCAAAGAGAAGGCTATTTAAAGATCAGCCAATCTACTCGCCAGTACATTATAAAAGTAGGAAAGAAACCCCAAAAGCTTAAAGCACCTGGTATTCCTAGGCAGTCTCTCATCCAAGTACTAACCTGGCCCAAACCTGCTTATATTCAGAGATCGGGCATTGACTCTATTTTTTGCCAAATTTATTATATACTAAGTGAAAAAATTCCAAAAGCTTAAAGCACCTGGTATTCCTTGGCGGTCTCTCATCAAGTACTAACCAGACCTTAACCTGCTAAGATTCAGAGATCGGGCATTGACTTCTTTTTTTTTTTTTTTTTTTGCAAGATTATTATATAATTCGTGAAAAATATCCAAAAATTTAAAGCACCTGGTATTCCCAGGCAGTCTCCCATCCATGTACTAACCTGGCGCAAACCTGCTTATATTCAGAGATCGGGCATTGACTCTATTTTTTGGCAAAATTATTATATACTAAGTGAAAAATTTCAAAAAGCTTAGAGTACCTGGCATTCCCAGGCGGTCTCCCATCCAGGCACTAACCAGGCCCAAACCTGCTTAGCTTCCGAGATCAGACAAGATCGGGCATAGCCAGGCTGGTATGGCCATAAGCGAAGACTGCTGCAAAGAGAAGGCTATTTAAAGATCAGCCAATCTACTCGCCAGTACATTATAAAAGTAGGAAAGAAACCCCAAAAGCTTAAAGCACCTGGTATTCCTAGGCGGTCTCTCATCCAAGTACTAACCTGGCCCAAACCTGCTTATATTCAGAGATCGGGCATTGACTCTATTTTTTGCCAAATTTATTATATACTAAGTGAAAAAATTCCAAAAGCTTAAAGCACCTGGTATTCCTTGGCGGTCTATCATTCAAGTACTAACCAGACCTTAACCTGCTAAGATTCAGAGATCGGGCATTGACTTCTTTTTTTTTTTTTTTTTGCAAGATTATTATATAATTCGTGAAAAATATCCAAAAATTTAAAGCACCTGGTATTCCCAGGCAGTCTCCCATCCATGTACTAACCTGGCCCAAACCTGCTTATATTCAGAGATCGGGCATTGACTCTATTTTTTGCCAAATTTATTATATACTAAGTGAAAAAATTCCAAAAGCTTAAAGCACCTGGTATTCCTTGGCGGTCTCTCATCCAAGTACTAACCAGACCTAAACCTGCTAAGATTCAGAGATCGGGCATTGACTCTTTTTTTTTTTTTTTTTGCAAGATTATTATATAATTTGTGAAAAATATCCAAAAATTTAAAGCACCTGGTATTCCCAGGCAGTCTCCCATCCATGTACTAACCAGGCCCAAACCTGCTTAGCTTCCGAGATCAGACAAGATCGGGCATAGCCAGGCTGGTATGGCCATAAGCGAAGACTGCTGCAAAGAGAAGGCTATTTAAAGATCAGCCAATCTACTCGCCAGTACATTATAAAAGTAGGAAAGAAACCCCAAAAGCTTAAAGCACCTGGTATTCCTAGGCGGTCTCTCATCCAAGTACTAACCTGGCCCAAACCTGCTTATATTCAGAGATCGGGCATTGACTCTATTTTTTGCCAAATTTATTATATACTAAGTGAAAAAATTCCAAAAGCTTAAAGCACCTGGTATTCCTTGGCGGTCTATCATCCAAGTACTAACCAGACCTTAACCTGCTAAGATTCAGAGATCGGGCATTGACTTCTTTTTTTTTTTTTTTTGCAAGATTATTATATAATTCGTGAAAAATATCCAAAAATTTAAAGCACCTGGTATTCCCAGGCAGTCTCCCATCCATGTACTAACCTGGCCCAAACCTGCTTATATTCAGAGATCGGGCATTGACTCTATTTTTTGCCAAATTTATTATATACTAAGTGAAAAAATTCCAAAAGCTTAAAGCACCTGGTATTCCTTGGCGGTCTCTCATCCAAGTACTAACCAGACCTAAACCTGCTAAGATTCAGAGATCGGGCATTGACTCTTTTTTTTTTTTTTTTTTGCAAGATTATTATATAATTCGTGAAAAATATCCAAAAATTTAAAGCACCTGATATTCCCAGGCAGTCTCCCATCCATGTACTAACCTGGCGCAAACCTGCTTATATTCAGAGATCGGGCATTGACTCTATTTTTTGGCAAAATTATTATATACTAAGTGAAAAATTTCAAAAATAGCTTAGAGTACCTGGCATTCCCAGGCGGTCTCCCATCCAGGCACTAACCAGGCCCAAACCTGCTTAGCTTCCGAGATCAGACAAGATCGGGCATAGCCAGGCTGGTATGGCCATAAGCGAAGACTGCTGCAAAGAGAAGGCTATTTAAAGATCAGCCAATCTACTCGCCAGTACATTATAAAAGTAGGAAAGAAACCCCAAAAGCTTAAAGCACCTGGTATTCCTAGGCGGTCTCTCATCCAAGTACTAACCTGGCCCAAACCTGCTTATATTCAGAGATCGGGCATTGACTCTATTTTTTGCCAAATTTATTATATACTAAGTGAAAAAATTCCAAAAGCTTAAAGCACCTGGTATTCCTTGGCGGTCTATCATTCAAGTACTAACCAGACCTTAACCTGCTAAGATTCAGAGATCGGGCATTGACTTCTTTTTTTTTTTTTTTTTGCAAGATTATTATATAATTCGTGAAAAATATCCAAAAATTTAAAGCACCTGGTATTCCCAGGCAGTCTCCCATCCATGTACTAACCTGGCCCAAACCTGCTTATATTCAGAGATCGGGCATTGACTCTATTTTTTGCCAAATTTATTATATACTAAGTGAAAAAATTCCAAAAGCTTAAAGCACCTGGTATTCCTTGGCGGTCTCTCATCCAAGTACTAACCAGACCTAAACCTGCTAAGATTCAGAGATCGGGCATTGACTCTTTTTTTTTTTTTTTTTGCAAGATTATTATATAATTCGTGAAAAATATCCAAAAATTTAAAGCACCTGATATTCCCAGGCAGTCTCCCATCCATGTACTAACCTGGCGCAAACCTGCTTATATTCAGAGATCGGGCATTGACTCTATTTTTTGGCAAAATTATTATATACTAAGTGAAAAATTTCAAAATAGCTTAGAGTACCTGGTATTCCCAGGCGGTCTCCCATCCAGGCACTAACCAGGCCCAAACCTGCTTAGCTTCCGAGATCAGACAAGATCGGGCATAGCCAGGCTGGTATGGCCATAAGCGAAGACTGCTGCAAAGAGAAGGCTATTTAAAGATCAGCCAATCTACTCGCCAGTACATTATAAAAGTAGGAAAGAAACCCCAAAAGCTTAAAGCACCTGGTATTCCTAGGCGGTCTCTCATCCAAGTACTAACCTGGCCCAAACCTGCTTATATTCAGAGATCGGGCATTGACTCTATTTTTTGCCAAATTTATTATATACTAAGTGAAAAAATTCCAAAAGCTTAAAGCACCTGGTATTCCTTGGCGGTCTATCATTCAAGTACTAACCAGACCTTAACCTGCTAAGATTCAGAGATCGGGCATTGACTTTTTTTTTTTTTTTTTTTGCAAGATTATTATATAATTCGTGAAAAATATCCAAAAATTTAAAGCACCTGGTATTCCCAGGCAGTCTCCCATCCATGTACTAACCTGGCCCAAACCTGCTTATATTCAGAGATCGGGCATTGACTCTATTTTTTGCCAAATTTATTATATACTAAGTGAAAAAATTCCAAAAGCTTAAAGCACCTGGTATTCCTTGGCGGTCTCTCATCCAAGTACTAACCAGACCTAAACCTGCTAAGATTCAGAGATCGGGCATTGACTCTTTTTTTTTTTTTTTTTTGCAAGATTATTATATAATTCGTGAAAAATATCCAAAAATTTAAAGCACCTGATATTCCCAGGCAGTCTCCCATCCATGTACTAACCTGGCGCAAACCTGCTTATATTCAGAGATCGGGCATTGACTCTATTTTTTGGCAAAATTATTATATACTAAGTGAAAAATTTCAAAAAGCTTAGAGTACCTGGTATTCCCAGGCGGTCTCCCATCCAGGCACTAACCAGGCCCAAACCTGCTTAGCTTTCGAGATCAGACAAGATCGGGCATAGCCAGGCTGGTATGGCCATAAGCGAAGACTGCTGCAAAGAGAAGGCTATTTAAAGATCAGCCAATCTACTCGCCAGTACATTATAAAAGTAGGAAAGAAACCCCAAAAGCTTAAAGCACCTGGTATTCCTAGGCGGTCTCTCATCCAAGTACTAACCTGGCCCAAACCTGCTTATATTCAGAGATCGGGCATTGACTCTATTTTTTGCCAAATTTATTATATACTAAGTGAAAAAATTCCAAAAGCTTAAAGCACCTGGTATTCCTTGGCGGTCTATCATTCAAGTACTAACCAGACCTTAACCTGCTAAGATTCAGAGATCGGGCATTGACTTCTTCTTTTTTTTTTTTTTTTGCAAGATTATTATATAATTCGTGAAAAATATCCAAAAATTTAAAGCACCTGGTATTCCCAGGCAGTCTCCCATCCATGTACTAACCTGGCCCAAACCTGCTTATATTCAGAGATCGGGCATTGACTCTATTTTTTGCCAAATTTATTATATACTAAGTGAAAAAATTCCAAAAGCTTAAAGCACCTGGTATTCCTTGGCGGTCTCTCATCCAAGTACTAACCAGACCTAAACCTGCTAAGATTCAGAGATCGGGCATTGACTCTTTTTTTTTTTTTTTTGCAAGATTATTATATAATTTGTGAAAAATATCCAAAAATTTAAAGCACCTGGTATTCCCAGGCAGTCTCCCATCCATGTACTAACCAGGCCCAAACCTGCTTTAGCTTCCGAGATCAGACAAGATCGGGCATAGCCAGGCTGGTATGGCCATAAGCGAAGACTGCTGCAAAGAGAAGGCTATTTAAAGATCAGCCAATCTACTCGCCAGTACATTATAAAAGTAGGAAAGAAACCCCAAAAGCTTAAAGCACCTGGTATTCCTAGGCGGTCTCTCATCCAAGTACTAACCTGGCCCAAACCTGCTTATATTCAGAGATCGGGCATTGACTCTATTTTTTGCCAAATTTATTATATACTAAGTGAAAAAATTCCAAAAGCTTAAAGCACCTGGTATTCCTTGGCGGTCTATCATTCAAGTACTAACCAGACCTTAACCTGCTAAGATTCAGAGATCGGGCATTGACTTCTTCTTTTTTTTTTTTTTTGCAAGATTATTATATAATTCGTGAAAAATATCCAAAAATTTAAAGCACCTGGTATTCCCAGGCAGTCTCCCATCCATGTACTAACCTGGCCCAAACCTGCTTATATTCAGAGATCGGGCATTGACTCTATTTTTTGCCAAATTTATTATATACTAAGTGAAAAAATTCCAAAAGCTTAAAGCACCTGGTATTCCTTGGCGGTCTCTCATCCAAGTACTAACCAGACCTAAACCTGCTAAGATTCAGAGATCGGGCATTGACTCTTTTTTTTTTTTTTTTTTGCAAGATTATTATATAATTCGTGAAAAATATCCAAAAATTTAAAGCACCTGATATTCCCAGGCAGTCTCCCATCCATGTACTAACCTGGCGCAAACCTGCTTATATTCAGAGATCGGGCATTGACTCTATTTTTTGGCAAAATTATTATATACTAAGTGAAAAATTTCAAAAAGCTTAGAGTACCTGGCATTCCCAGGCGGTCTCCCATCCAGGCACTAACCAGGCCCAAACCTGCTTAGCTTCCGAGATCAGACAAGATCGGGCATAGCCAGGCTGGTATGGCCATAAGCGAAGACTGCTGCAAAGAGAAGGCTATTTAAAGATCAGCCAATCTACTCGCCAGTACATTATAAAAGTAGGAAAGAAACCCCAAAAGCTTAAAGCACCTGGTATTCCTAGGCGGTCTCTCATCCAAGTACTAACCTGGCCCAAACCTGCTTATATTCAGAGATCGGGCATTGACTCTATTTTTTGCCAAATTTATTATATACTAAGTGAAAAAATTCCAAAAGCTTAAAGCACCTGGTATTCCTTGGCGGTCTATCATTCAAGTACTAACCAGACCTTAACCTGCTAAGATTCAGAGATCGGGCATTGACTTCTTCTTTTTTTTTTTTTTTTTTGCAAGATTATTATATAATTCGTGAAAAATATCCAAAAATTTAAAGCACCTGGTATTCCCAGGCAGTCTCCCATCCATGTACTAACCTGGCCCAAACCTGCTTATATTCAGAGATCGGGCATTGACTCTATTTTTTGCCAAATTTATTATATACTAAGTGAAAAAATTCCAAAAGCTTAAAGCACCTGGTATTCCTTGGCGGTCTCTCATCCAAGTACTAACCAGACCTAAACCTGCTAAGATTCAGAGATCGGGCATTGACTCTTTTTTTTTTTTTTTTTTGCAAGATTATTATATAATTTGTGAAAAATATCCAAAAATTTAAAGCACCTGGTATTCCCAGGCAGTCTCCCATCCATGTACTAACCTGGCCCAAACCTGCTTATATTCAGAGATCAGGACAAGATCGGGCATTAGCAGGCTGGTATGGCCATAAGCGAAGACTGCTGCAAAGAGAAGGCTATTTAAAGATCAGCCAATCTACTCGCCAGTACATATAAAAGTAGGAAAAAACCCCAAAAGCTTAAAGCACCTGGTATTCCCAGGCAGTCTCCCATCCATGTACTAACCTGGCCCAAACCTGCTTATATTCAGAGATCGGGCATTGACTCTATTTTTTGCCAAATTTATTATATACTAAGTGAAAAAATTCCAAAAGCTTAAAGCACCTGGTATTCCTTGGCGGTCTCTCATCCAAGTACTAACCAGACCTAAACCTGCTAAGATTCAGAGATCGGGCATTGACTTCTTCTTTTTTTTTTTTTTTTTGCAAGATTATTATATAATTCGTGAAAAATATCCAAAAATTTAAAGCACCTGGTATTCCCAGGCAGTCTCCCATCCATGTACTAACCTGGCGCAAACCTGCTTATATTCAGAGATCGGGCATTGACTCTATTTTTTGGCAAAATTATTATATACTAAGTGAAAAATTTCAAAAAAGCTTAGAGTACCTGGCATTCCCAGGCGGTCTCCCATCCAGGCACTAACCAGGCCCAAACCTGCTTAGCTTCCGAGATCAGACAAGATCGGGCATAGCCAGGCTGGTATGGCCATAAGCGAAGACTGCTGCAAAGAGAAGGCTATTTAAAGATCAGCCAATCTACTCGCCAGTACATTATAAAAGTAGGAAAGAAACCCCAAAAGCTTAAAGCACCTGGTATTCCTAGGCGGTCTCTCATCCAAGTACTAACCTGGCCCAAACCTGCTTATATTCAGAGATCGGGCATTGACTCTATTTTTTGCCAAATTTATTATATACTAAGTGAAAAAATTCCAAAAGCTTAAAGCACCTGGTATTCCTTGGCGGTCTATCATTCAAGTACTAACCAGACCTTAACCTGCTAAGATTCAGAGATCGGGCATTGACTTCTTCTTTTTTTTTTTTTTTGCAAGATTATTATATAATTCGTGAAAAATATCCAAAAATTTAAAGCACCTGGTATTCCCAGGCAGTCTCCCATCCATGTACTAACCTGGCCCAAACCTGCTTATATTCAGAGATCGGGCATTGACTCTATTTTTTGCCAAATTTATTATATACTAAGTGAAAAAATTCCAAAAGCTTAAAGCACCTGGTATTCCTTGGCGGTCTCTCATCCAAGTACTAACCAGACCTAAACCTGCTAAGATTCAGAGATCGGGCATTGACTCTTTTTTTTTTTTTTTTTTTGCAAGATTATTATATAATTGTGAAAAATATCCAAAAATTTAAAGCACCTGGTATTCCCAGGCAGTCTCCCATCCATGTACTAACCGGCCCAAACCTGCTTAGCTTCCAAGATCAGACAAGATCGGGCATAGCCAGGCTGGTATGGCCATAAGCGAAGACTGCTGCAAAGAGAAGGCTATTTAAAGATCAGCCAATCTACTCGCCAGTACATTATAAAAGTAGGAAAGAAACCCCAAAAGCTTAAAGCACCTGGTATTCCTAGGCGGTCTCTCATCCAAGTACTAACCTGGCCCAAACCTGCTTATATTCAGAGATCGGGCATTGACTCTATTTTTTGCCAAATTTATTATATACTAAGTGAAAAAATTCCAAAAGCTTAAAGCACCTGGTATTCCTTGGCGGTCTATCATTCAAGTACTAACCAGACCTTAACCTGCTAAGATTCAGAGATCGGGCATTGACTTCTTCTTTTTTTTTTTTTTTTGCAAGATTATTATATAATTCGTGAAAAATATCCAAAAATTTAAAGCACCTGGTATTCCCAGGCAGTCTCCCATCCATGTACTAACCTGGCCCAAACCTGCTTATATTCAGAGATCGGGCATTGACTCTATTTTTTGCCAAATTTATTATATACTAAGTGAAAAAATTCCAAAAGCTTAAAGCACCTGGTATTCCTTGGCGGTCTCTCATCCAAGTACTAACCAGACCTAAACCTGCTAAAATTCAGAGATCGGGCATTGACTCTTTTTTTTTTTTTTTTTGCAAGATTATTATATAATTTGTGAAAAATATCCAAAAATTTAAAGCACCTGGTATTCCCAGGCAGTCTCCCATCCATGTACTAACCTGGCCCAAACCTGCTTATATTCAGAGATCGGGCATTGACTCTATTTTTTGCCAAATTTATTATATACTAAGTGAAAAAATTCCAAAAGCTTAAAGCACCTGGTATTCCTTGGCGGTCTCTCATCCAAGTACTAACCAGACCTAAACCTGCTAAGATTCAGAGATCGGGCATTGACTCTTTTTTTTTTTTTTTTTTTGCAAGATTATTATATAATTCGTGAAAAATATCCAAAAATTTAAAGCACCTGATATTCCCAGGCAGTCTCCCATCCATGTACTAACCTGGCGCAAACCTGCTTATATTCAGAGATCGGGCATTGACTCTATTTTTTGGCAAAATTATTATATACTAAGTGAAAAATTTCAAAAAGCTTAGAGTACCTGGCATTCCCAGGCGGTCTCCCATCCAGGCACTAACCAGGCCCAAACCTGCTTAGCTTCCGAGATCAGACAAGATCGGGCATAGCCAGGCTGGTATGGCCATAAGCGAAGACTGCTGCAAAGAGAAGGCTATTTAAAGATCAGCCAATCTACTCGCCAGTACATTATAAAAGTAGGAAAGAAACCCAAAAGCTTAAAGCACCTGGTATTCCTAGGCGGTCTCTCATCCAAGTACTAACCTGGCCCAAACCTGCTTATATTCAGAGATCGGGCATTGACTCTATTTTTTGCCAAATTTATTATATACTAAGTGAAAAAATTCCAAAAGCTTAAAGCACCTGGTATTCCTTGGCGGTCTATCATTCAAGTACTAACCAGACCTTAACCTGCTAAGATTCAGAGATCGGGCATTGACTTCTTCTTTTTTTTTTTTTTTTGCAAGATTATTATATAATTCGTGAAAAATATCCAAAAATTTAAAGCACCTGGTATTCCCAGGCAGTCTCCCATCCATGTACTAACCTGGCCCAAACCTGCTTATATTCAGAGATCGGGCATTGACTCTATTTTTTGCCAAATTTATTATATACTAAGTGAAAAAATTCCAAAAGCTTAAAGCACCTGGTATTCCTTGGCGGTCTCTCATCCAAGTACTAACCAGACCTAAACCTGCTAAGATTCAGAGATCGGGCATTGACTCTTTTTTTTTTTTTTTTTTGCAAGATTATTATATAATTCGTGAAAAATATCCAAAAATTTAAAGCACCTGATATTCCCAGGCAGTCTCCCATCCATGTACTAACCTGGCGCAAACCTGCTTATATTCAGAGATCGGGCATTGACTCTATTTTTTGGCAAAATTATTATATACTAAGTGAAAAATTTCAAAATAGCTTAGAGTACCTGGCATTCCAGGCGGTCTCCCATCCAGGCACTAACCAGGCCCAAACCTGCTTAGCTTCCGAGATCAGACAAGATCGGGCATAGCCAGGCTGGTATGGCCATAAGCGAAGACTGCTGCAAAGAGAAGGCTATTTAAAGATCAGCCAATCTACTCGCCAGTACATTATAAAAGTAGGAAAGAAACCCAAAAGCTTAAAGCACCTGGTATTCCTAGGCGGTCTCTCATCCAAGTACTAACCTGGCCCAAACCTGCTTATATTCAGAGATCGGGCATTGACTCTATTTTTTGCCAAATTTATTATATACTAAGTGAAAAAATTCCAAAAGCTTAAAGCACCTGGTATTCCTTGGCGGTCTATCATTCAAGTACTAACCAGACCTTAACCTGCTAAGATTCAGAGATCGGGCATTGACTTCTTCTTTTTTTTTTTTTTTTGCAAGATTATTATATAATTCGTGAAAAATATCCAAAAATTTAAAGCACCTGGTATTCCCAGGCAGTCTCCCATCCATGTACTAACCTGGCCCAAACCTGCTTATATTCAGAGATCGGGCATTGACTCTATTTTTTGCCAAATTTATTATATACTAAGTGAAAAAATTCCAAAAGCTTAAAGCACCTGGTATTCCTTGGCGGTCTCTCATCCAAGTACTAACCAGACCTAAACCTGCTAAGATTCAGAGATCGGGCATTGACTCTTTTTTTTTTTTTTTTGCAAGATTATTATATAATTTGTGAAAAATATCCAAAAATTTAAAGCACCTGGTATTCCCAGGCAGTCTCCCATCCATGTACTAACCAGGCCCAAACCTGCTTAGCTTCCAGAGATCAGACAAGATCGGGCATAGCCAGGCTGGTATGGCCATAAGCGAAGACTGCTGCAAAGAGAAGGCTATTTTAAAGATCAGCCAATCTACTCGCCAGTACATTATAAAAGTAGGAAAGAAACCCCAAAAGCTTAAAGCACCTGGTATTCCTAGGCGGTCTCTCATCCAAGTACTAACCTGGCCCAAACCTGCTTATATTCAGAGATCGGGCATTGACTCTATTTTTTGCCAAATTTATTATATACTAAGTGAAAAAATTCCAAAAGCTTAAAGCACCTGGTATTCCTTGGCGGTCTCTCATCCAAGTACTAACCAGACCTAAACCTGCTAAGATTCAGAGATCGGGCATTGACTCCTTTTTTTTTTTTTTTTGCAAGATTATTATATAATTTGTGAAAAATATCCAAAAATTTAAAGCACCTGGTATTCCCAGGCAGTCTCCCATCCATGTACTAACCTGGCCCAAACCTGCTTATATTCAGAGATCGGGCATTGACTCTATTTTTTGCCAAATTTATTATATACTAAGTGAAAAAATTCCAAAAGCTTAAAGCACCTGGTATTCCTTGGCGGTCTCTCATCCAAGTACTAACCAGACCTAAACCTGCTAAGATTCAGAGATCGGGCATTGACTCTTTTTTTTTTTTTTTTTTTGCAAGATTATTATATAATTCGTGAAAAATATCCAAAAATTTAAAGCACCTGATATTCCCAGGCAGTCTCCCATCCATGTACTAACCTGGCGCAAACCTGCTTATATTCAGAGATCGGGCATTGACTCTATTTTTTGGCAAATTATTATATACTAAGTGAAAAATTTCAAAAAAGCTTAGAGTACCTGGTATTCCCAGGCGGTCTCCCATCCAGGCACTAACCAGGCCCAAACCTGCTTAGCTTCCGAGATCAGACAAGATCGGGCATAGCCAGGCTGGTATGGCCATAAGCGAAGACTGCTGCAAAGAGAAGGCTATTTAAAGATCAGCCAATCTACTCGCCAGTACATTATAAAAGTAGGAAAGAAACCCCAAAAGCTTAAAGCACCTGGTATTCCTAGGCGGTCTCTCATCCAAGTACTAACCTGGCCCAAACCTGCTTATATTCAGAGATCGGGCATTGACTCTATTTTTTGCCAAATTTATTATATACTAAGTGAAAAAATTCCAAAAGCTTAAAGCACCTGGTATTCCTTGGCGGTCTATCATTCAAGTACTAACCAGACCTTAACCTGCTAAGATTCAGAGATCGGGCATTGACTTCTTCTTTTTTTTTTTTTTTGCAAGATTATTATATAATTCGTGAAAAATATCCAAAAATTTAAAGCACCTGGTATTCCCAGGCAGTCTCCCATCCATGTACTAACCTGGCCCAAACCTGCTTATATTCAGAGATCGGGCATTGACTCTATTTTTTGCCAAATTTATTATATACTAAGTGAAAAAATTCCAAAAGCTTAAAGCACCTGGTATTCCTTGGCGGTCTCTCATCCAAGTACTAACCAGACCTAAACCTGCTAAGATTCAGAGATCGGGCATTGACTCTTTTTTTTTTTTTTTTTTTTGCAAGATTATTATATAATTCGTGAAAAATATCCAAAAATTTAAAGCACCTGATATTCCCAGGCAGTCTCCCATCCATGTACTAACCTGGCGCAAACCTGCTTATATTCAGAGATCGGGCATTGACTCTATTTTTTGGCAAAATTATTATATACTAAGTGAAAAATTTCAAAATAGCTTAGAGTACCTGGCATTCCCAGGCGGTCTCCCATCCAGGCACTAACCAGGCCCAAACCTGCTTAGCTTCCGAGATCAGACAAGATCGGGCATAGCCAGGCTGGTATGGCCATAAGCGAAGACTGCTGCAAAGAGAAGGCTATTTAAAGATCAGCCAATCTACTCGCCAGTACATTATAAAAGTAGGAAAGAAACCCCAAAAGCTTAAAGCACCTGGTATTCCTAGGCGGTCTCTCATCCAAGTACTAACCTGGCCCAAACCTGCTTATATTCAGAGATCGGGCATTGACTCTATTTTTTGCCAAATTTATTATATACTAAGTGAAAAAATTCCAAAAGCTTAAAGCACCTGGTATTCCTTGGCGGTCTATCATTCAAGTACTAACCAGACCTTAACCTGCTAAGATTCAGAGATCGGGCATTGACTTCTTTTTTTTTTTTTTTTTTTGCAAGATTATTATATAATTCGTGAAAAATATCCAAAAATTTAAAGCACCTGGTATTCCCAGGCAGTCTCCCATCCATGTACTAACCTGGCCCAAACCTGCTTATATTCAGAGATCGGGCATTGACTCTATTTTTTGCCAAATTTATTATATACTAAGTGAAAAAATTCCAAAAGCTTAAAGCACCTGGTATTCCTTGGCGGTCTCTCATCCAAGTACTAACCAGACCTAAACCTGCTAAGATTCAGAGATCGGGCATTGACTCTTTTTTTTTTTTTTTTTTTTGCAAGATTATTATATAATTCGTGAAAAATATCCAAAAATTTAAAGCACCTGATATTCCCAGGCAGTCTCCCATCCATGTACTAACCTGGCGCAAACCTGCTTATATTCAGAGATCGGGCATTGACTCTATTTTTTGGCAAAATTATTATATACTAAGTGAAAAATTTCAAAATAGCTTAGAGTACCTGGCATTCCCAGGCGGTCTCCCATCCAGGCACTAACCAGGCCCAAACCTGCTTAGCTTCCGAGATCAGACAAGATCGGGCATAGCCAGGCTGGTATGGCCATAAGCGAAGACTGCTGCAAAGAGAAGGCTATTTAAAGATCAGCCAATCTACTCGCCAGTACATTATAAAAGTAGGAAAGAAACCCCAAAAGCTTAAAGCACCTGGTATTCCTAGGCGGTCTCTCATCCAAGTACTAACCTGGCCCAAACCTGCTTATATTCAGAGATCGGGCATTGACTCTATTTTTTGCCAAATTTATTATATACTAAGTGAAAAAATTCCAAAAGCTTAAAGCACCTGGTATTCCTTGGCGGTCTATCATTCAAGTACTAACCAGACCTTAACCTGCTAAGATTCAGAGATCGGGCATTGACTTCTTTTTTTTTTTTTTTTTGCAAGATTATTATATAATTCGTGAAAAATATCCAAAAATTTAAAGCACCTGGTATTCCCAGGCAGTCTCCCATCCATGTACTAACCTGGCCCAAACCTGCTTATATTCAGAGATCGGGCATTGACTCTATTTTTTGCCAAATTTATTATATACTAAGTGAAAAAATTCCAAAAGCTTAAAGCACCTGGTATTCCTTGGCGGTCTCTCATCCAAGTACTAACCAGACCTAAACCTGCTAAGATTCAGAGATCGGGCATTGACTCTTTTTTTTTTTTTTTTTTGCAAGATTATTATATAATTCGTGAAAAATATCCAAAAATTTAAAGCACCTGATATTCCCAGGCAGTCTCCCATCCATGTACTAACCTGGCGCAAACCTGCTTATATTCAGAGATCGGGCATTGACTCTATTTTTTGGCAAAATTATTATATACTAAGTGAAAAATTTCAAAAAGCTTAGAGTACCTGGCATTCCCAGGCGGTCTCCCATCCAGGCACTAACCAGGCCCAAACCTGCTTAGCTTCCGAGATCAGACAAGATCGGGCATAGCCAGGCTGGTATGGCCATAAGCGAAGACTGCTGCAAAGAGAAGGCTATTTAAAGATCAGCCAATCTACTCGCCAGTACATTATAAAAGTAGGAAAGAAACCCCAAAAGCTTAAAGCACCTGGTATTCCTAGGCGGTCTCTCATCCAAGTACTAACCTGGCCCAAACCTGCTTATATTCAGAGATCGGGCATTGACTCTATTTTTTGCCAAATTTATTATATACTAAGTGAAAAAATTCCAAAAGCTTAAAGCACCTGGTATTCCTTGGCGGTCTATCATTCAAGTACTAACCAGACCTTAACCTGCTAAGATTCAGAGATCGGGCATTGACTTCTTCTTTTTTTTTTTTTTTTTGCAAGATTATTATATAATTCGTGAAAAATATCCAAAAATTTAAAGCACCTGGTATTCCCAGGCAGTCTCCCATCCATGTACTAACCTGGCCCAAACCTGCTTATATTCAGAGATCGGGCATTGACTCTATTTTTTGCCAAATTTATTATATACTAAGTGAAAAAATTCCAAAAGCTTAAAGCACCTGGTATTCCTTGGCGGTCTCTCATCCAAGTACTAACAGACCTAAACCTGCTAAAATTCAGAGATCGGGCATTGACTCTTTTTTTTTTTTTTTGCAAGATTATTATATAATTTGTGAAAAATATCCAAAAATTTAAAGCACCTGGTATTCCCAGGCAGTCTCCCATCCATGTACTAACCTGGCCCAAACCTGCTTATATTCAGAGATCAGGCATTGACTCTATTTTTTGCCAAATTTATTATATACTAAGTGAAAAAATTCCAAAAGCTTAAAGCACCTGGTATTCCTTGGCGGTCTCTCATCCAAGTACTAACCAGACCTAAACCTGCTAAGATTCAGAGATCGGGCATTGACTCTTTTTTTTTTTTTTTTTTTTGCAAGAATATTATATAATTCGTGAAAAATATCCAAAAATTAAAGCACCTGATATTCCCAGGCAGTCTCCCATCCATGTACTAACCTGGCGCAAACCTGCTTATATTCAGAGATCGGGCATTGACTCTATTTTTTGGCAAAATTATTATATACTAAGTGAAAAATTTCAAAAAAGCTTAGAGTACCTGGTATTCCCAGGCGGTCTCCCATCCAGGCACTAACCAGGCCCAAACCTGCTTAGCTTACCGAGATCAGACAAGATCGGGCATAGCCAGGCTGGTATGGCCATAAGCGAAGACTGCTGCAAAGAGAAGGCTATTTAAAGATCAGCCAATCTACTCGCCAGTACATTATAAAAGTAGGAAAGAAACCCCAAAAGCTTAAAGCACCTGGTATTCCTAGGCGGTCTCTCATCCAAGTACTAACCTGGCCCAAACCTGCTTATATTCAGAGATCGGGCATTGACTCTATTTTTTGCAAATTTATTATATACTAAGTGAAAAAATTCCAAAAGCTTAAAGCACCTGGTATTCCTTGGCGGTCTATCATTCAAGTACTAACCAGACCTTAACCTGCTAAGATTCAGAGATCGGGCATTGACTTCTTCTTTTTTTTTTTTTTTTTGCAAGATTATTATATAATTGTGAAAAATATCCAAAAATTTAAAGCACCTGGTATTCCCAGGCAGTCTCCCATCCATGTACTAACCTGGCCCAAACCTGCTTATATTCAGAGATCGGGCATTGACTCTATTTTTTGCCAAATTTATTATATACTAAGTGAAAAAATTCCAAAAGCTTAAAGCACCTGGTATTCCTTGGCGGTCTCTCATCCAAGTACTAACCAGACCTAAACCTGCTAAGATTCAGAGATCGGGCATTGACTCTTTTTTTTTTTTTTTTTTTTTGCAAGATTATTATATAATTCGTGAAAAATATCCAAAAATTTAAAGCACCTGATATTCCCAGGCAGTCTCCCATCCATGTACTAACCTGGCGCAAACCTGCTTATATTCAGAGATCGGGCATTGACTCTATTTTTTGGCAAAATTATTATATACTAAGTGAAAAATTTCAAAATAGCTTAGAGTACCTGGCATTCCCAGGCGGTCTCCCATCCAGGCACTAACCAGGCCCAAACCTGCTTAGCTTCCGAGATCAGACAAGATCGGGCATAGCCAGGCTGGTATGGCCATAAGCGAAGACTGCTGCAAAGAGAAGGCTATTTAAAGATCAGCCAATCTACTCGCCAGTACATTATAAAAGTAGGAAAGAAACCCCAAAAGCTTAAAGCACCTGGTATTCCTAGGCGGTCTCTCATCCAAGTACTAACCTGGCCCAAACCTGCTTATATTCAGAGATCGGGCATTGACTCTATTTTTTGCCAAATTTATTATATACTAAGTGAAAAAATTCCAAAAGCTTAAAGCACCTGGTATTCCTTGGCGGTCTCATCATCCAAGTACTAACCAGACCTAAACCTGCTAAGATTCAGAGATCGGGCATTGACTCTTTTTTTTTTTTTTTTTGCAAGATTATTATATAATTCGTGAAAAATATCCAAAAATTTAAAGCACCTGGTATTCCCAGGCAGTCTCCCATCCATGTACTAACCTGGCCCAAACCTGCTTATATTCAGAGATCGGGCATTGACTCTATTTTTTGCCAAATTTATTATATACTAAGTGAAAAAATTCCAAAAGCTTAAAGCACCTGGTATTCCTTGGCGGTCTCTCATCCAAGTACTAACCAGACCTAAACCTGCTAAGATTCAGAGATCGGGCATTGACTTTTCTTTTTTTTTTTTTTTTGCAAGATTATTATATAATTTGTGAAAAATATCCAAAAATTTAAAGCACCTGGTATTCCCAGGCAGTCTCCCATCCATGTACTAACCTGGCCAAACCTGCTTATATTCAGAGATCGGGCATTGACTCTATTTTTTGCCAAATTTATTATATACTAAGTGAAAAAATTCAAAAGCTTAAAGCACCTGGTATTCCTTGGCGGTCTCTCATCCAAGTACTAACCAGACCTAAACCTGCTAAGATTCAGAGATCGGGCATTGACTCTTTTTTTTTTTTTTTTTTTTTGCAAGAATATTATATAATTCGTGAAAAATATCCAAAAATTTAAAGCACCTGATATTCCCAGGCAGTCTCCCATCCATGTACTAACCTGGCGCAAACCTGCTTATATTCAGAGATCGGGCATTGACTCTATTTTTTGGCAAAATTATTATATACTAAGTGAAAAATTTCAAAAAGCTTAAAGTACCTGGTATTCCCAGGCGGTCTCCCATCCAGGCACTAACCAGGCCCAAACCTGCTTAGCTTCCGAGATCAGACAAGATCGGGCATAGCCAGGCTGGTATGGCCATAAGCGAAGACTGCTGCAAAGAGAAGGCTATTTAAAGATCAGCCAATCTACTCGCCAGTACATTATAAAAGTAGGAAAGAAACCCCAAAAGCTTAAAGCACCTGGTATTCCTAGGCGGTCTCTCATCCAAGTACTAACCTGGCCCAAACCTGCTTATATTCAGAGATCGGGCATTGACTCTATTTTTTGCCAAAATTATTATATACTAAGTGAAAAAATTCCAAAAGCTTAAAGCACCTGGTATTCCTTGGCGGTCTATCATTCAAGTACTAACCAGACCTTAACCTGCTAAGATTCAGAGATCGGGCATTGACTTCTTCTTTTTTTTTTTTTTTTGCAAGATTATTATATAATTCGTGAAAAAATCCAAAAATTTAAAGCACCTGGTATTCCCAGGCAGTCTCCCATCCATGTACTAACCTGGCCCAAACCTGCTTATATTCAGAGATCGGGCATTGACTCTATTTTTTGCCAAATTTATTATATACTAAGTGAAAAATTCCAAAAGCTTAAAGCACCTGGTATTCCTTGGCGGTCTCTCATCCAAGTACTAACCAGACCTAAACCTGCTAAGATTCAGAGATCGGGCATTGACTCTTTTTTTTTTTTTTTTTTTTTGCAAGATTATTATATAATTCGTGAAAAATATCCAAAAATTTAAAGCACCTGATATTCCCAGGCAGTCTCCCATCCATGTACTAACCTGGCGCAAACCTGCTTATATTCAGAGATCGGGCATTGACTCTATTTTTTGGCAAAATTATTATATACTAAGTGAAAAAATTTCAAAATAGCTTAGAGTACCTGGCATTCCCAGGCGGTCTCCCATCCAGGCACTAACCAGGCCCAAACCTGCTTAGCTTCCGAGATCAGACAAGATCGGGCATAGCCAGGCTGGTATGGCCCATAAGCGAAGACTGCTGCAAAGAGAAGGCTATTTAAAGATCAGCCAATCTACTCGCCAGTACATTATAAAAGTAGGAAAGAAAA